>NC_060125.1:62703423-62881882 GCF_021461395.2 Schistocerca americana
ATACCTCGGACCTTCTTTTTGACGATGAAACACAGAATTTGCATCCGAATTTAATACAAAAGGCACAATGCCGACTAAATTACACGAGGACTCACACTCAAACTTTCTATGTTTTCAACCTCTCCTGTGAATCCAGTTTTAGAGTCCAATGCTTCACTTCAGGTTAACTGTATACCTTGGACCTTCTTATTGACGATGAAACACCTAAATTGCATTCGCATTTAATACAAAAGGCACAATGCCGACCTACGTCCAAGAGTACTGACACTCAAACTTTCTATGATTTGAACCTGTCCTGCGAGTCCTAATTTAGATTCCGATGCTTCACTTCAGGTTTACTGTACCCTTGAACATTCGTATAGACGATGAAACACAGAAATTGCATCCGAATTTAATACAGAAAGCACAATGCCGACTTAAGTACAAGAGCAGTGACACTCTAACTTTCTATTATTTGAACCTCTCCAGTGAGTCCAGTTTTAGATTCCGATGCTTCACTTCAGGTTTACTGCGTTCCTTGGACCTCCTTATTGACGATGAAACACAGATATTGCATCCGAATTTAATACAATTGACCCAATACCGACTTAAGTACAAGAGGAGTGACACTCTAACACCCTATGATTTGAAACTCTCCTGTGAGTCCAGTATCAGATTCCGATGCTTCACTTCAGGTTTACTGTATACCTTGGACCTTCTTATTGACGATGAAACACAGAAATAGCGTCGGAATTAAATTCTAAAGGCACAATGCTGACTTAAATACAAGAGGACTGACACTCTAACTTTCTATGATTTGAACCTCTGCTGTGAGTCCAGTTTTAGAATCCGATGCTTCACTTCAAGATTACTGTATACCTTGCACCTTCTTATTGACGAAGAAACACAGAAATTGCATCCGAATTTCATACAAAGGCACAATGCCGACTTAAGTACAAGAGGACTGACACTCTAACTTTCTATGATTTGAACCTCTCCTGTGAGTCCAGTTTTAGATTCCGATGGTTCACTTCAGGTTTACTGTATACCCTGCACCTTCTTATTGACGATGAAACATAGAAATTGCATCCGAATTTAATACAAAAGGCACAATGCCGACTTAAGTGCAAGAGGACTGACACTCTCACTTTCTATGATTTGAACCTCTCCTTTGAGTCCAGTTTTAGATTCCGATGCTTCACTTAATGTTTACTGTATATCTTGCACCTCCTTATTGAGGATGAAACACAGAGTTTGTATCCGAATTTAATACAAAAGGCACAATGCCGACTTTAGTACAAGAGGACTGACACTCTAACTTTCTATGATTTGAACCTCACCTGTGAGTCCAGTTTCAGATTCCGATGCTTCACTTCAGGTTTACTGTATACCTCGGACCTTCTTTTTGACGATGAAACACAGAATTTGCATCCGAATTTAATACAAAAGGCACAATGCCGACTAAATTACACGAGGACTCACACTCAAACTTTCTATGTTTTCAACCTCTCCTGTGAATCCAGTTTTAGAGTCCAATGCTTCACTTCAGGTTAACTGTATACCTTGGACCTTCTTATTGACGATGAAACACCTAAATTGCATTCGCATTTAATACAAAAGGCACAATGCCGACCTACGTCCAAGAGTACTGACACTCAAACTTTCTATGATTTGAACCTGTCCTGCGAGTCCTAATTTAGATTCCGATGCTTCACTTCAGGTTTACTGTACCCTTGAACATTCGTATAGACGATGAAACACAGAAATTGCATCCGAATTTAATACAGAAAGCACAATGCCGACTTAAGTACAAGAGCAGTGACACTCTAACTTTCTATTATTTGAACCTCTCCAGTGAGTCCAGTTTTAGATTCCGATGCTTCACTTCAGGTTTACTGCGTTCCTTGGACCTCCTTATTGACGATGAAACACAGATATTGCATCCGAATTTAATACAATTGACCCAATACCGACTTAAGTACAAGAGGACTGACACTCTAACACCCTATGATTTGAAACTCTCCTGTGAGTCCAGTATCAGATTCCGATGCTTCACTTCAGGTTTACTGTATACCTTGGACCTTCTTATTGACGATGAAACACAGAAATAGCGTCGGAATTAAATTCTAAAGGCACAATGCTGACTTAAATACAAGAGGACTGACACTCTAACTTTCTATGATTTGAACCTCTGCTGTGAGTCCAGTTTTAGAATCCGATGCTTCACTTCAAGATTACTGTATACCTTGCACCTTCTTATTGACGAAGAAACACAGAAATTGCATCCGAATTTCATACAAAGGCACAATGCCGACTTAAGTACAAGAGGACTGACACTCTAACTTTCTATGATTTGAACCTCTCCTGTGAGTCCAGTTTTAGATTCCGATGGTTCACTTCAGGTTTACTGTATACCTTGCACCTTTTTATTGACGATAAAACACAGAAATTGCATCCAAATTTAATACAAAATTCACAATGCTGACTTAAGTACAAGGGGACTGACACTCTAACTTTCTATGATTTGAACCTCTCCTGTGAGTCCAGTTCAAGATTCCAATGCTTCACTTCAGGTTTACTGTATACCTCGGATGTTCATATTGACGATGAAACACAGAAATTGCTTCCGAATTTAATACAAAAGGCACAATGCCGACTTAAGTACAAGAGGACTGACACACTAACTTTCTATGATTTCAAACTCTCCCGTGAGTCCAGTTTTAGATTCCGATGCTTCACTTCAGGTTTACTGTATACCCTGCACCTTCTTATTGACGATGAAACATAGAAATTGCATCCGAATTTAATACAAAAGGCACAATGCCGACTTAAGTGCAAGAGGACTGACACTCTCACTTTCTATGATTTGAACCTCTCCTTTGAGTCCAGTTTTAGATTCCGATGCTTCACTTAATGTTTACTGTATATCTTGCACCTCCTTATTGAGGATGAAACACAGAGTTTGTATCCGAATTTAATACAAAAGGCACAATGCCGACTTAAGTACAAGAGGACAGACACTCTAACGTTCTATGATTTGAACCTCTCCTGTGAGTCCAGTTTTAGATTCCGATGCTTCACTTTAGGTTTACTGTATACCTTGCACCTTCTTATTGACGATGTAACACAGAAATTGCATCCGACTTTAATACAAATGGCACAATGCCGACTTATGTAAAAGAGGACTGACACTCTAACTTTCTATGATTTGAACCTCTTCTGTGAGTCCAGTTTTAGAATCCGATGCTTCACTTCATGTATTTTGTACACCTTGGACCTTCTTATTGAAGATGAAACACAGAAATTGCATCCGAATTTAATACAAAAGGCACAATGCCGACTTAAGTACTAGAGGACTGACAGTCTCACTTTCTTTGATTTGAACCTCTCCTGTGAGTCCAGTTTTAGATTCCGATTCTTCACTTCAGGTTTACTGTTTACCTTGCACCTTCTTATTGACGATGATACACCTACATTGCATTCGAAATTAATACAAAAGGCACAATGCCGACCTAAGTACAAGAGTACTGACACTCAAACTTTCTAAGATTTGAACCTGTCCTGTGAGTCCAGATTTAGATTCCGATGCTTCACTTCAGGTTTACTGTACCCTTGGACCTTCTTATTGACGATGAAACACAGAAATTGCATCCGAATATAATACAAAAGGCACAATGCCGACTTAAGTACAAAAGGACTGACACTCTAACTTTCTAAGATTTGAACCTCTTCTGTGAGTCCAGTTTTAGATTCTGATGCTTCACTTCAGGTTTACTGTCTACCTTGGACCTTCTTATTGACGATGGAACACAGAAATTGAATCGGAATTAAATTCAAAAGGCACAATGCCGACTTAAGTACGAGAGGACTGACACTCTAACTTTCTATGATTTGAACCTCTCCTGTGAATCAAGTTTTTGATTCCGATGCTTCACTTCCGGTTTACTGTATACCTCGGACCTTCTTTTTGACGATGAAACACAGAAATTGCATCCGAATTTAGTACAAAAGGCACAATGCCGACTTAGGTACAAGAGGACTGACACTCTAACTTTCTATGATTTGAATCTCTCCTGTGAGTCCAGTTTTAGATTCCGATGCTTCACTTCAGTTTCACTGTATACCTTGGACCTTCTTATTGACGATGGAACACAGAAATTGAATCGGAATTAAATTCAAATGGCACAATGCCGACTTAAGTACAAGAGGACTGACACTCTAACTTTCTATATTTGAACCTCTCCTGCGAGTCCAGTTTTGGATTCCGATGCTTCACCACAGGTTTACTGTATCCCTGGGACCTTCTTATTGACGAAGAAACACAGAAATTGCATCCGAAATTAATACAAAAAGCCACAATACCGACTTAAGTACTAGAGTAGTGACACTCTAACTTCCTAGGAATTGAACCTCTCCTGTGAATCCAGTTTTAGATTCCGATACTTCATTTCAGGTGTACTGTATCCCTTGGACCATCTTATTGACGATGAAACACAGAAATTGCATCCGATTTCAATACAAAAGGCACAATGCCGACTTTAGTACAAGAGGACTGACACTCTCACTTTCTATGATTTGAACCTCACCTGTGAGTCCAGTTTAAGATTCCGATGATTCACTTTAGTTTTACTGTATACCTCGGACTTTCTTTTTGACGAAGAAACACAGAAATTGCATCCGAATTTAATACAAAAGGCACAATGCCGACTTAATTACACGAGGACTGACACACTAACTTTCTATGTTTTGAACTCCTCCTGTGAGTCCAGTTTTAGATTCCGATGCTTCACTTCAAGATTACTGTATACCTTGCACCTTCGTATTGACGAAGAAACACAGAAATTGCATCCGAATTTAATACAAAGGCACAATGCCGACTTAAGTACAAGAGGACTGACACTCTAACTTTCTATGATTTGAACCTCTCCTGTGAGTCCAGTTTTAGATTCCGATGCTTCACATCAGGTTTACTGTATAACTTGGACCCTCTTATTGACGATGAAACACAGAGTTTGCATCCGAATTTAATACAAAAGCACAATGCCGACTTAAGTACAAGAGGACTGACACACTAACTTTCTATGATTTCAAACTCTCCCGTGAGTCCAGTTTTAGATTCCGATGCTTCACTTCAGGTTTACTGTATACCTTGCACCTTCTTATTGACGATGAAACACAGAAATTGCATCCGAATTTCATACAAAAGCACAATGCCGACTTCAGTGCAAGAGGACTGACACTCTCACTTTCTATGATTTGAACCTCTCCTTTGAGTCCAGTTTTAGATTCCGATGCTTCACTTAATGTTTACTATATATGTTGCACCTTCTTATTGACGATGAAACACAGTAATTGCATCCAAATTTAATACAAAAGGCACAATGCCGACTTAAGTACAAGAGGACTGACACTCTAACTTTGTATGATTTGAACCTCTCCTGTTAGTCCAGTTTTAGTTTCCGATGCTTCACTTGAGGTTTGCTGTATACCTCGGACTTTCTTTTTCGCGATGAGACGCAGAAATTGCATCCAAATTTAATACAAAAGGCACAATGCCGACTTAAGTACAAGAGGACTGACACTCTAACTTTCTATGATTTGAATCTCTCCTGTGAGTCCAGTTTCAGATTCCGATGCTTCACTTGAGGTTTACTGTATACCTTGGACCTTCTTATTGACGATGGAACACAGAAATTGAATCGGAATTAAATTCAAATGGCACAATGCCGACTTAAGTAAAAGAGGACTGACACTCTAACTTTCTATATTTGAACCTCTCCTGTGAGTCCAGTTTTCGATTCCGATGCTTCACCTCAGGTTTACTGTATCCCTTGGACCTTCTTATTGACGAAGAGACATAGATATTGCATCCGAATTTAATACAAAAGGCACAATAGCGACTTAAGTACTAGAGTAGTGACACTCTAACTTCCGATGATCTGAACCTCTCCTGTGAGTTCAGTTTTAGATTCCGATACTTCACTTCAGGTGTACTGTATCCCTTGGACCTTCTTATTGACGATGAAACGCAGAAATTGCATCCGAATTTTATACAAAAGGCACAATGCCGACTTAATTACAAGAGGACTGACACTCTAACTTTCTATGATTGGAAACCCTCCTGTGAGTCCAGTTTTAGAATCAAATGCTTCACTTCAGGTATACTGTTACCTTGGACCTTCTTATTGACGATGAAACACAGAGATTGCATCCGAATTTCATACAAAAGGCACAATGCCGACTTAAGTACAAAAGGACTGACAGTCTCACTTTCGTCGATTTGAACCTCTCCTGTGAGTCCAGTTTTAGATTCCGATGCTTCACTTCAGGTTTACTGTATACCTTGCACCTTCTTATTGACGATGAAACACCTAAATTGCATTCGAATTTAATACAAAAGGCACAATTCTGACCTACGTACAAGAGTACTGACACTCAAACTTTCTATGATTTGAACCTGTCCTGTGAGTCCAGATTTAGATTCCGATGCTTCACTGCAGGTTTCCTGTACCCTTGTACCTTCTTATTGACGATGAAACACAGAAATTGCATCCGAATTTAATACAAAAGGCACAATGCCGACTTAAGTACAAGAGGACTGACACTCTAACTTTCGATGATTTGAACCTCTCCTGTGAGTCCAGTTTTAGATTCCGATGCTTTACTTAATGTTTACTATATACCTTGCACTTTCTTATTGACGATGAAACACAGTAATGGCATCCAAATTTAATACAAAAGGCACAATGCCGACTTAAGTACAAAAGGACTGACACTCTAACTTTGTATGATTTGAACCGCTCCTGTTAGTCCAGTTTTAGTTTCCGAAGCTTCACTTGAGGTTTACTGTATACCTCGGACTTTCTTTTTCGCGATGAGACGCAGAAATTGATTCCAAATTTAATACAAAAGGCACAATGCCGACTTAAGTACAAGAGGACTGACACTCTAACTTTCTATGATTTGAATCTCTCCTGTGAGTCCAGATTTAGATTCCGATGCTTCACTTCAGGTTTACTGTATACCTTGGACCTTCTTATTGACGATGGAACACAGAAATTGAATCGGAATTAAATTCAAATGGCACAATGCCGACTTAAGTAAAAGAGGACTGACACTCTAACTTTCTATATTTGAACCTCTCCTGTGAGTCCAGTTTTCGATTCCGATGCTTCACCTCAGGTTTACTGTATCCCTTGGACATTCTTATTGACGAAGTAACATAGATATTGCATCCGAATTTAATACAAAAGGCACAATAGCGACTTAAGTACTAGAGTAGTGACACTCTAACTTCCTATGATCTGAACCTCTCCTGTGAGTCCAGTTTTAGATTCCGATACTTCACTTCAGGTGTACTGTATCCCTTGGACCTTCTTATTGACGATGAAACGCAGAAATTGCATCCGAATTTAATACAAAAGGCACAATGCCGACTTAATTACAAGAGGACTGACACTCTAACTTTCTATGATTGGAAACCCTCCTGTGAGTCCAGTTTTAGAATCCGATGCTTCACTTCAGGTATACTGTTACCTTGGACCTTCTTATTGACGATGAATCACAGAAATTGCATCCAAATTTCATACAAAAGGCACAATGCCGACTTAAGTACAAAAGGACTGACAGTCTCACTTTCGTCGATTTGAACCTCTCCTGTGAGTCCAGTTTTAGATTCCGATGCTTCACTTCAGGTTTACTGTATACCTTTCACCTTCTTATTGACGATGAAACACCTAAATTGCATTCGAATTTAATACAATAGGCACAATTCCGACCTACGTACAAGAGTACTGACACTCAAACTTTCTATGATTTGAACCTGTCCTGTGAGTCCAGATTTAGATTCCGATGCTTCACTGCAGGTTTCCTGTACCCTTGTACCTTCTTATTGACGATGAAACACAGAAATTGCATCCGAATTTATAACAAAAGGCACAATGCCGACTTAAGTACAAGAGGACTGACACTCTAACTTTCGATGATTTGAACCTCTCCTGTGAGTCCAGTTTTAGATTCCGATGCTTCACTTCAGGTTTACTGTTTACCTTGGACCTTCTTATTGACGATGGAACACAAAAATTGAATCGGAATTAAATTCAAAAGGCACAATGCCGACTTAAGTACTAGAGTAGTGACACTCTAACTTTCTATGATTTGAACCTCTCCTGTGAGTCCAGTTTTAGATTCCGATACTTCACTTCAGGTGTACTGTATCCCTTGGACCTTCTTATTGACGATGAAACGCAGAAATTGCATCCGAATTTAATACAAAAGGGACAATGCCGACTTAATTACAAGAGGAATGACACTCTAACTTTCTATGATTAGAACACCTCCTGTGAGTCCAGTTTTAGAATCCGATGCTTCACTTCAGGAATACCGTATACCTTGGACTTTCTTATTGACGATGAAACACAGAAATTGCATCCGAATTTAATACAAAAGGCACAATGCCGACTTCAGTGCAAGAGGACTGACACTCTCACTTTCTATGATTTGAACCTCTCCTTTGGGTCCAGTTTTAGATTCCGATGCTTCACTTAATGTTTACTATATATCTTGCACCTTCATATTGACGATGAAACGCAGAAACTGCATCCGAATTTAATACAAAAGCACAATGCCGACTTAAGTACAAGAGGACTGACACACTAACTTTCTATGATTTCAAACTCTCCCGTGAGTCCAGTTTTAGATTCCGATGCTTCACTTCAGGTTTACTGTATACCTTGCACCTTCTTATTGACGATGAAACACAGAAATTGCATCCGAATTTCATACAAAAGCACAATGCCGACTTCAGTGCAAGAGGACTGACACTCTCACTTTCTATGATTTGAACCTCTCCTTTGAGTCCAGTTTTAGATTCCGATGCTTCACTTAATGTTTACTATATATCTTGCACCTTCTTATTGACAATGAAACACAGTAATTGCATCCAAATTTAATACAAAAGGCACAATGCCGACTTAAGTACAAGAGGACTGACACTCTAACTTTGTATGATTTGAACCTCTCCTGTTAGTCCAGTTTTAGTTTCCGATGCTTCACTTGAGGTTTGCTGTATACCTCGGACTTTCTTTTTCGCGATGAGACGCAGAAATTGCATCCAAATTTAATACAAAAGGCACAATGCCGACTTAAGTACAAGAGGACTGACACTCTAACTTTCTATGATTTGAATCTCTCCTGTGAGTCCAGTTTCAGATTCCGATGCTTCACTTGAGGTTTACTGTATACCTTGGACCTTCTTATTGACGATGGAACACAGAAATTGAATCGGAATTAAATTCAAATGGCACAATGCCGACTTAAGTAAAAGAGGACTAACACTCTAACTTTCTATATTTGATCCTCTCCTGTGAGTCCAGTTTTTGATTCCGATGCTTCACCTCAGGTTTACTGTATCCCTTGGACCTTCTTATTGACGAAGAGACATAGATATTGCATCCGAATTTAATACAAAAGGCACAATAGCGACTTAAGTACTAGAGTAGTGACACTCTAACTTCCGATGATCTGAACCTCTCCTGTGAGTTCAGTTTTAGATTCCGATACTTCACTTCAGGTGTACTGTATCCCTTGGACCTTCTTATTGACGATGAAACGCAGAAATTGCATCCGAATTTTATACAAAAGGCACAATGCCGACTTAATTACAAGAGGACTGACACTCTAACTTTCTATGATTGGAAACCCTCCTGTGAGTCCAGTTTTAGAATCCGATGCTTCACTTCAGGTATACTGTTACCTTGGACCTTCTTATTGACGATGAAACACAGAGATTGCATCCGAATTTCATACAAAAGGCACAATGCCGACTTAAGTACAAAAGGACTGACAGTCTCACTTTCGTCGATTTGAACCTCTCCTGTAAGTCCAGTTTTAGATTCCGATGCTTCACTTCAGGTTTACTGTATACCTTGCACCTTCTTATTGACGATGAAACACCTAAATTTCATTCGAATTTAATACAAAAGGCACAATTCTGACCTACGTACAAGAGTACTGACACTCAAACTTTCTATGATTTGAACCTGTCCTGTGAGTCCAGATTTAGATTCCGATGCTTCACTGCAGGTTTCCTGTACCCTTGTACCTTCTTATTGACGATGAAACACAGAAATTGCATCCGAATTTAATACAAAAGGCACAATGCCGACTTAAGTACAAGAGGACTGACACTCTAACTTTCGATGATTTGAACCTCTCCTGTGAGTCCAGTTTTAGATTCCGATGCTTCACTTAATGTTTACTATATATCTTGCACCTTCTTATTGACGATGAAACACAGTAATGGCATCCAAATTTAATACAAAAGGCACAATGCCGACTTAAGTACAAAAGGACTGACACTCTAACTTTGTATGATTTGAACCGCTCCTGTTAGTCCAGTTTTAGTTTCCGATGCTTCACTTGAGGTTTACTGTATACCTCGGACTTTCTTTTTCGCGATGAGACGCAGAAATTGATTCCAAATTTAATACAAAAGGCACAATGCCGACTTAAGTACAAGAGGACTGACACTCTAACTTTCTATGATTTGAATCTCTCCTGTGAGTCCAGATTTAGATTCCGATGCTTCACTTCAGGTTTACTGTATACCTTGGACCTTCTTATTGACGATGGAACACAGAAATTGAATCGGAATTAAATTCAAATGGCACAATGCCGACTTAAGTAAAAGAGGACTGACACTCTAACTTTCTATATTTGAACCTCTCCTGTGAGTCCAGTTTTCGATTCCGATGCTTCACCTCAGGTTTACTGTATCCCTTGGACATTCTTATTGACGAAGTAACATAGATATTGCATCCGAATTTAATACAAAAGGCACAATAGCGACTTAAGTACTAGAGTAGTGACACTCTAACTTCCTATGATCTGAACCTCTCCTGTGAGTCCAGTTTTAGATTCCGTTACTTCACTTCAGGTGTACTGTATCCCTTGGACCTTCTTATTGACGATGAAACGCAGAAATTGCATCCGAATTTAATACAGAAGGCACAATGCCGACTTAATTACAAGAGGACTGACACTCTAACTTTCTATGATTGGAAACCCTCCTGTGAGTCCAGTTTTAGAATCCGATGCTTCACTTCAGGTATACTGTTACCTTGGACCTTCTTATTGACGATGAAACACAGGAATTGCATCCAAATTTCATACAAAAGGCACAATGCCGACTTCAGTGCAAGAGGACTGACACTCTCACTTTCTATGATTTGAACCTCTCCTTTGGGTCCAGTTTTAGATTCCGATGCTTCACTTAATGTTTACTATATATCTTGCACCTTCTTATTGACGATGAAACGCAGAAACTGCATCCGAATTTAATACAAAAGGGACAATGCCGACTTAATTACAAGAGGAATGACACTCTAACTTTCTATGATTCGAACACCTCCTGTGAGTCCAGTTTTAGAATCCGATGCTTCACTTCAGGTATACTGTATACCGTGGACTTTCTTATTGACGATGAAACACAGAAATTGCATCCGAATTTAATACAAAAGGCACAATGCCGACTTAAGTACAAGTGGACTGACAGTCTCACTTTCTTTGATTTGAACCTCTCCTGTGAGTCCAGTTTTAGATTCCGATGCTTCACTTCAGGTTAACTGTATACCTTGCACCTTCTTATTGACGATGAAACACCTAAATTGCATTCGAATTTAATACAAAAGGCACAATGCCGACCTAAGTACAAGAGGACTGACACTCTAACTTTCTATGATTTGAACCTCTCTTGTGAGTCCAGTTTTAGATTCCGATGCTTCACTTCAAGTTTACTGTATACCTTGGACCTTCTTATTGACGATGAAACACAAACATTGCATCCGAATCAAATTCAAAAGGCACAATGCCGAGTTAAGTACAAGAGGACTGACACCCTAACTTTCAATGATTTGAACCTCTCCTGTGAGTCCAGTTTTAGATTACGATGCTGCACTTCCGGTTTACTGTATCCCTTGGACCTTCTTATTGACGATGAAACACAGAGATTGCATCCGAATGTAATACACAAGTCACAATGCCGACTTAAGTACATGAGGACTGACACTCTAACTTTCTATGATTTGAACCTCTCCTGTGAGTCCAGTTTAAGATTCCGATGCTTCACTTCAGGTTTACTGCATACCTCAGACCTTCTTTTTGAAGATGAAACACAGAAATTGCATCCGAATTTAATACAAAATTCACAATGCCGACTTAAGTACAAGAGGGCTGACACTCTAACTTACTATGATTTGAACCTCTCCTGTGAGTCCAGTTTTAGATTCCGATGCTTCACTTCAGGTTTACTGTATAACTTGGACCTCCTTATTGACGATGAAACACAGAGTTTGCATCCGAATTTAATACAAAAGCACAATGCCCACTTAAGTACAAGAGGACTGACACCCTAACTTTCTATGATTTCAAACTCTCCCGTAGGTCCAGATTTAGATTCCGATGCCTCACTTCAGGTTTACTGTATACCTTGGACCTTCTTATTGACGATGAAACACAGAAATTGCATCCGAATTTAATACAAAAGGCACAATGCCGACTTAATTACAAGAGGACTGACACTCTAACTTTCTATGATTGGAACCCCTCCTGTAAGTCCAGTTTTAGAATCCGATGCTTTACTTCAGGTATTCTGTTACCTTGGACCTTCTTACTGACGATGAAACACAGAAATTGCATCTGAATTTAATACAAAAGGCACAATGCCGACTTAAGTACAAAAGGACTGACAGTCTCACTTTCGTCGATTTGAACCTCTCCTGTCAGTCCAGTATTAGATTCCGATGCTTCACTTCAGGTTTACTGTATACCTTGCACCTTCTTATTGACGATGAAACACCTAAATTGCATTCGAATTTAATACAAAAGGCACAATTCCGACCTAAGTACAAGAGTACTGACACTCAAACTTTCTATGATTTTAACCTGTCCTGTGAGTCCACATTTAGATTCCGATGCTTCACTGCAGGATTCCTGTACCCTTGTACCTTCTTACTGACGATAAAACACAGAAATTGCATCCGAATTTAATACAAAACGCACAATGCCGACCTAAGTACAAGAGTACTGACACTCAAACTTTCTATGGTTTGAACCTGTCCTGTGAGTCCAGTTTTAGATTCCGATGCTTCACTTCTGGTTTACTGTATACCTTGGACCTTCTTATTGACGATGAAACACAGAAATTGCATCCGAATTTAATACAAAAGGCACAATGCCGACTTAATTACAAGAGGACTGACACTCTAACTTTCTATGATTGGAACCCCTCCTGTGAGTCCAGTTTTAGAATCCGATGCTTTACTTCAGGTATTCTGTTACCTTGGACCTTCTTATTGACGATGAAACACAGAAATGGCATCCGAATTTAATACAAAAGGCACAATGCCGACTTAAGTGCAAAAGGACTGACAGTCTCACTTTCGTCGATTTGAACCTCTCCTGTCAGTCCAGTTTTAGATTCCGATGCTTCACTTCAGGTTTACTGTATACCTTGGACCTTCTTATTGACGATGGAACACAAAAATTGAATCGGAATTAAATTCAAAAGGCACAATGCCGACTTAAGTACTAGAGTGGTGACACTCTAACTTTCTATGATTTGAACCTCTCCTGTGAGTCCAGTTTTAGATTCCGATGCTTCACTTCAGGTTAACTGTATACCTTGCACCTTCTTATTGACGATGAAACACCTAAATTGCATTCGAATTTAATACAAAAGGCACAATGCCGACCTAAGTACAAGAGTACTGACACTCAAACTTTCTATGATTTGAACCTGTTCTGTGGGTCCAGATTTAGATTCCGATGCTTCACTTCAGGTTTACTGTATACCTTGGACCTTCTTATTGACGATGAAAAACAGAAATTGGATCCGAATTTAATACAAAAGGCACAATGCCGACTTAAGTACAAGAGGACTGACACTCTAACTTTCTATGATTTGAACCTCTTCTGTGAGTCCAGTTTTAGATTCCGATGCTTCACTTCAAGTTTACTGTATACCTTGGACCTTCTTATTGACGATGGAACACAGAAATTGAATCGGAATTAAATTCAAAACGCACAATGCCGACTTAAGTACAAGAGGACTGACACGCTAACTTTCTATAACTGAACCTCTCCTGTAAGTCCAGTTTTGGATTCCGATGCTTCACTTTAGGTTTACTGTATCCCTTGGACCTTCTTATTGACGATGAAACACAGAAATTGCATCCGAATTTAATACAAAAGGCACAATACCGACTTAAGTACTAGAGTAGTGACACTCTAACTTTCTACGATTTGAACCTCTCCTGTGAGTCCAGTTTTAGATTCCGATACTTCACTTCGGGTGTACTGTATCCCTTGGACCTTCTTATTGACGATGAAACACAGAAATTGCATCTGAATTTAAAACAAAAGGCACAATGCCGACTTAAGTACAAGAGGACTGACACTCTTACTTTCTATGTTTTGAACCGCTCCTGTGAGTCCAGTTTTAGATTCCAATGCTTCACTTCAGGTTTACTGTATACCTTGGACCTTCTTATTGACGATGAAACACAGAAATTTCGTCGGAATTAAATTCAAAAAGCACAATGCCGACTTAAGTACAAGAGGACTGACACTCTAACTTTCTATGATTTGAACCTCTCATGGGAGTCCAGTTTTAGATTCCGATGCTTCTCTTCAGGTTTGCTGTGTACCTTGGACCTTCTTATTGACGATGAAACACAAACATTGAATTCAAATCAAATTCAAAAGGCACAATGCCGAGTTAAGTACAAGAGGACTGACACTCTAACTTTCTATGATTTGAACCTCTCCTGTGAGTCCAGTTTTAGATTACGATGCTGCACTTCCGGTTTACTGTATCCCTTGGACCTTCTTATTGACGATGTAACACAGAGATTGCATCCGAATGTAATACAAAAGTCACAATGCCAACTTAAGTACATGAGGACTGACACTCTAACTTTCTATGATTTGAACCTCTCCTGTGAGTCCAGTTTAAGATTCCGATGCTTCACTTCAGGTTTACTGTATACCTCAGACCTTCTTTTTGAAGATGAAACACAGAAATTGCATCAGAATTTAATACAAAATTCACAATGCCGACTTAAGTACAAGAGGGCTGACACTCTAACTTACTATGATTTGAACCTCTCCTGTGAGTCCAGTTTTAGATTCCGATGCTTCACTTCAGGTTTACTGTACAACTTGGACCTTCTTATTGACGATGAAACACTGAGATTGCATCCGAATTTAATGCAAAAGCACAATACCCACTTAAGTACAAGAGGACTGACACTCTCACTTACTATAATTTGAACCTCTCCTTTGAGTCCAGTTTTAGATTCCGATGCTTCACTTCGTGATTACTGCATATCTTGCACCTTCTTATTGATGATGAAACACAGAGTTTGCATCCGAATTTAATACAAAAGGCACAATGCCGACTTAAGTACAAGAGGACTGACCTCTCACCTTCCATGATTTGAACCTCTCCTGTGGGTCCAGTTTTAGATTCCGATGCTTCACTTTAGGTTTACTGTATACCTTGCACCTTCATATTGACGATGAAACACAGAAATTGCATCCGACTGTAATACAAATGGCACAATGCCGACTTAAGTACAAGAGGACTGACACTCTAACTTTCTATGATTTGAACCTCTTCTGTGAGTCCAGTTTTAGAATCCGATGCTTCACTTCATGTATTTTGTACACCTTGGACCTTCTTATTGATGATGAAACACAGAAATTGCATCCGAATTTAATACAAAAGGCACAATGCCGACTTAAGTCACAAGAGGACAGACGCTCTAACTTTCTATGATTTGAACCTCTCCTGTGAGTCCAGTTTTAGATTCCGATGCTCACTTCAGGTTTACTGTATACCTTGCACCTACTTATTGACGATGAAACACAGAAATTACATCCGACTTTAATACAAATGGCACAATGCCGACTTAAGGACAAATGGACTGACACTCTAACTTTCTATGATTTGAACCTCTTCTGTGAGTCCAGTTTTAGAATCCGATGTTTCACTTCATGTATTTTGTACACCTTGGACCTTCTTATTGATGATGAAACACAGAAATTGCATCCGAATTTAATATAAAAGGCACAATGCCGACTTAAGTACGAGAGGACTGACAGTCTCACTTTCTTTGATTTTAACCTCTCCTGTGAGTCCAGTTTTAGATTCCGATTCTTCACTTCAGGTTTACTGTATACCTTGCACCTTCTTATTGACGATGATACACCTAAATTGCATTCGAATTTAATACAAAAGGCACAATGCCGACCTAAGTACAAGAGTACTGACACTCAAACTTTCTAAGATTTGAACCTGTCCTGTGAGTCTAGATTTAGATTCCGATGCTTCAGTTCAGGTTTACTGTACCATTGGACCTTCTTATTGACGATGAAACACAGAAATAGCGTCGGAATTAAATTCTAAAGGCACAATGCCGATTTAAATACAAGAGGACTGATACTCTAATTTTCTATGATTTGAACTTCTGCTATGAGTCCAGTTTTAGATTCCGATGCTTCACTTCAAGATTACTGTATGCCTTGTACCTTCGTATTGACGAAGAAACACAGAAATTGCATCCGAATTTAATACAAAGGCACAATGCCGACTTAAGCACAAGAGGACTGACACTCTAACTTTCTAT
Source organism: Schistocerca americana (assembly GCF_021461395.2). NCBI lineage: Eukaryota > Metazoa > Arthropoda > Insecta > Orthoptera > Acrididae > Schistocerca > Schistocerca americana. Next base: position 62,720,091 of record NC_060125.1, read on the forward strand.
GATTTGGACCTCTCCTGTGAGTCCAGTTTTAGATTCCGATGCTTCACATCAGGTTTACTGTATAACTTGGACCCTCTTATTGACGATGAAACACAGAGTTTGGATCCGAATTTAATACAAAAGCACAATGCCGACTTAAGTACAAGAGGACTGACACACTAACTTTCTATGATTTCAAATACTCCCGTGAGTCCAGTTTTAGATTCTGATGCTTCACTTCAGGTTTACTGTATACCTTGCACCTTCTTATTGACGATGAAACACAGAAATTGCAACCGAATTTAATACAAAAGCACAATGCCGACTTAAGTGCAAGAGGACTGACACTATCACTTTCTATGATTTGAACCTCTCCTTTGAGTCCAGTTTTAGATTCCGATGCTTCACTTAATGTTTACTATATATCTTGCACCTTCTTATTGATGATGAAACACAGAGTTTGTATCCGAATTTAATACAAAAGGCACAATGCCGACTTAAGTACAAGAGGATAGACACTCAAACTTTCTATGATTTGAATCTCTCCTGTGAGTCCAGTTTTAGATTCCGATGCTTCACTTCAGGTTTACTGTATACCTTGCACCTTCTTATTGACTATGGAACACAGAAATTACATCCGAATTTAATACAAATGGCACCATGCCTACTTAAGTACAAGAGGACTGACACTCTAACTTTCCATGACTTGAACCTCTTCTGTGAGTCCAGTTTTAGAATCCGATGCTTCACTTCAGGTATTTTGTACACCTTGGACCTTCTTATTGACGATGAAACACAGAAATTGCATACGAATTTAATACAAAAGGCACAATGCCGACATAAGTACAAGAGGACTGACAGTCTCACTTTCTTTCATTTGAACTTCTCCTGTGAGTCCAGTTTTGAATTCCGATGCTTTTCGTCAGGTTTACTGTATACCTTGCCTCTTCTTATTGACGATGATACACCTACATTGCATTCGAACTTAATACAAAAGTCACAATGCCGACTTAAGTACAAGAGTACTGACACTCTAACTTTCTATGATAGGAACGTCTCCTGTGAGTCCAGTTTTAGATTACGATACTTCACTTCAGGTGTACTGTATAACTTGGACCTTCTTATTGACGATGCAACACAGAAATTGAATCGGAATTAAATTCAAAAGGCACAATGCCGACTTAAGTACAAGAGGACTGACACTCTAACTTTCTACAACTGAACCTCTCCTGTGAGTCCAGTTTTGGATTCCGATGCTTCACTACAGGTTTACTCTATCCCTTGTACCTTCTTATTGACGATGAAACACAGAAATTGTATCCGAATTTGATACAAAATGCACAATGCCGTCTTAAGTACAAGAGTACTGACACTCTAACTTTCTATGATAGGAACGTCTCCTGTGAGTCCAGTTTTAGATTAGGATACTTCACTTCAGGTGTACTGTATCCCTTGGACCTTCTTATTGACGACGAAACACAAAAATTGCATTCGAATTAAATTCAAGAGGCACAATGCCGAGATAAAAACAAGAGGACTGACACTCTAACTTTCTATGATTTGAACCTCTCCTGTGAGTCCAGTTTTAGATTCCTATGCTTCACTTCCGGTTTACTGTATCCCTTGGACCTTCTTATTGACGATGAAGCACAGAAATTGCATCCGAATATAATACAAAAGTCACAATGCTGACTTAAGTACAAGAGGACTGACACTCTAACTTTCTATGATTTGAACCTCTCCTGTGAGTCCAGTTTTAGTTTCCGATGCTTCACTTGAGGTTTACTGTATACCTCGGACCTTCTCTTTCACGATGAGACGCAGAAATTGCATCCGAATTTAAAACAAAATGCACAATGCCGACTTAAGTACAAGAGGACTGTCACTCTAACTTTCTATGATATGAATCTCTCCTGTGAGTCCAGTTTTAGATTCCGATGCATCACTTCAGGTTTACTGTATACCTTGGACCTTCTTATTGACGATGGAACACAGAAATTGAATCGGAATTAAATTCAAATGGCACAATGCCGACTTAAGTAAAAGAGGACTGACACTCTAACTTTCTATATTTGAACCTCTCCTGTGAGTCCAGATTTAGATTCCGATGCTTCACTGCAGGTTTCCTGTACCCTTGTACCTTCTTATTGACGATTAAACACAAAAATTGCATCCGAATTTAATACAAAACGCACAATCCCGACTTAAGTACAAGAGGACTGACACTCTAACTTTCGATGATTTGAACCTCTCCTGTGAGTCCAGTTTTAGATTCCGATGCTTCACTTCAGGTTTACTGTTTACCTTGGACCTTCTTATTGACGATGGAACACAAAAATTGAATCGGAAATAAATTCAAAAGGCACAATGCCGACTTAAGTACTAGAGTAGTGACACTCTAACTTTCTATGATTTGAACCTCTCCTGTGAGTCCAGTTTTGGATTCCGATACTTCGCTTCAGGTGTACTGTATGCCTTGGACCTTCTTATTGACGATGAAACGGAGAAACTGCATCCGAATTTAATACAAAAGGGACAATGCCGACTTAATTACAAGAGGAATGACACTCTAACTTTCTATGATTGGAACCCCTCCTGTGAGTCCAGTTTTAGAATCCGATGCTTCACTTCAGGTATACTGTATACCTTGGACTTTCTTATTGACGATGAAACACAGAAATTGCATTCGAATTTAATACAAAATGCACAATGCCGACTTAAGTACAAGAGGACTGACACTCTTACTTTCTATGTTTTGAACCGCTCCTGTGAGTCCAGTTTTAGATTCCAATGCTTCACTTCAGGTTTACTGTATACCTTGGACCTTCTTATTGACGATGAAACACAAACATTGCATCCGAATCAAATTCAAAAGGCACAATGCCGAGTTAAGTACAAGAGGACTGACACCCCAACTTTCTATGATTTGAACCTCTCCTGTGAGTCCACTTTTAGATTACGATGCTGCACTTCCGGTTTACTGTATCCCTTGGACCTTCTTATTGACGATGAAACACAGAGATTGCATCCGAGTTTAATACAAAAAATACATTGCCGACTTAAGTACATGAGGACTGACACTCTAACTTTCTATGATTTGAACCTCTCCTGTGAGTCCAGTTTAAGATTCCGATGCTTCACTTCAGGTTTACTGTATACCTCAGACCTTCTTTTTGAAGATGAAACACAGAAATTGCATCAGAATTTAATACAAAATTCACAATGCCGACTTAAGTACAAGAGGGCTGACACTCTAACTTACTATGATTTGAACCTCTCCTGTGAGTCCAGTTTTAGATTCCGATGCTTCACTTCAGGTTTACTGTATAACTTGGACCTTCTTATTGACGATGAAACACAGAGATTGCATCCGAATTTAATACAAAAGCACAATGCCCACTTAAGTACAAGAGGACTGACACTCTAACTTTCTATGATTTCAAACTCTCCCGTGAGTCCAGTTTTAGATTCCGATGCTTCACTTCAGGTTTACTGTATACCTTGGACCTTCTTATTGACGATGAAACACAGAAATTGCATCCGAATTTAATACAAAAGGCACAATGCCGACTTAAGTACAAGAGGACTGACACTCTCACTTTCTATAATTTGAACCTCTCCTTTGAGTCCAGTTTTAGATTCCGATGCTTCACTTCATGACTACTGCATATCTTGCTCCTTCTTATTGATGATGAAACACAGAGTTTGCAATCGAATTTAATACAAAAGGCACAATGCCGACTTAAGTACAAGAGGACTGACCTCTCACTTTCCATGATTTGAACCTCTCCTGTGAGTCCAGTTTTAGATTCCGATGCTTCACTTTAGGTTTACTGTATACCTTGGACCGTCTTATTGACGATGAAACACAGTAATTGCCTCCGAATTTAATACAAAAGACACAATGCCGATTTAAGTACAGGAGGACTGACACTCCCACTTTCTATGATTTGAACCTCTCCTGTGAGTCCAGTTTTTGATTTCGATGCTTCACTTCAGGTTTATTGTATAACTTGGACCTTCTTATTGACGATGAAATACAGAGTTTGCATCCGAATTTAATACAAAAGCACAATGCCGACTTAAGTACAAGTGGACTGACACTCTAACTTTCTATGATTTCAAACTCTTCCGTGAGTCCAGTTTTAGATTCCGATGCTTCACTTCAGGTTTACTGTATACCTTGGACCTTCTTATTGACGATGAAACACAGAAATTGCATCCGAATTTAATACAAAAGGCACAATGCTGACTTCAGTAAAAGAGGACTGACACCCTAACTTTCTAAGATTTGGACCTCTCCAGTGAGTCCAGTTTTAGATTCCAATGCTTCACTTCAGGTTTACTGTATACCTTGGACCTTCTTATTGACGATGAAACACAGAGTTTGCATCCGAATTTAATACAAAAGCACAATGCCGACTTAAGTACAAGTGGACTGACACTCTAACTTTCTATGTTTTCAAACTCTCCCGTGAATCCAGATTTAGATTCCGATGCTTCACTTCTGGTTTACTGTATACCTTGGACCTTCTTATTAACGATGATACACAGAAATTGCATCCGAATTTAATACAAAAGGCACAATGCCGACTTAAGTACAAGAGGACTGACCTCTCACTTTCCATGATTTGAACCTCTCCTGTGAGCCCAGTTTTAGATTCCGATGCTTCACTTCAGGTTTATTGTATAACTTGGACCTTCTTATTGACGATGAAACACAGAGTTTGCATCCGAATTTAATACAAAAGCACAATGCCGACTTAAGTACAAGTGGACTGACACTCTAACTTTCTATGATTTCAAACTCTTCCGTGAGTCCAGTTTTAGATTCCGATGCTTCACTTTAGGTTTACTGTATCCCTTGGACCGTCTTATTGACGAAGAAACACAGTAATTGCCTCCGAATTTAATACAAAAGGAACAATGCCGATTTAAGTACAAGAGGACTGACACTCTAACTTTCTATGATTTGAACCTCTCCTGTGAGTCCAGTTTTAGATTCCGATGCTTCACTTCAGGTATACTGTATACCTTGGACCTTCTTATTGACGATGAAACACAGAAATTGCTTCCGAATTTAATACAAAAAGCACAATGCCGACTTAAGTACAAGAGGACTGACAGTCTCACTTTCTTTGATTTGAACCTCTCCTGTGAGTCCAGTTTTAGATTCCGATGCTTCACTTCAGGTTTTCTGTATACCTTGCACCTTCTTATTGACGATGAAACAGCTTAATTGCATTCGAATTTAATACAAAAGGCACAATGCCGACCTACGTACAAGAGTACTGACACTCAAACTTTCTATGATTTGAACCTGTCCTGTGAGTCCAGATTTATATTCCGATGCTTCACTTCAGGTTTACTGTACCCTTGGACCCTCTTATAGACGATGAAACACAGAAATTACATCATATTTGATACAGAAGGCACAATGCCGACTTAAGTACAAGAGCACTGACACTCTAACTTTCTATGATTTGAACCTCTCCTGTGAGTCCAGTTCAAGATTCCGATGCTTCACTTCAGGTTTACTGTATACCTCGGACGTTCTTTTTGACGATGAAACACAGAAATTGCATCCTAATTTGATACAAAATGCACAATGCCGACTTAAGTACAAGAGGGCTGACACTCTAACTTTCACTGATTTGAACCTCTCCTGTGAGTCCAGTTTTAGATTCCGATGCTTCACTTCAGGTTTACTGTATAACTTGGACCTTCTTATTGACGATGAAACACAGAGTGTGCATCCGAATTTAATACAAAAGCAGAATGCCGACTTAAGTACAAGAGGACTGACACACTAAATTTCTATGATTTCAAACTCTCCCCTGAATCCAGTTTTAGATTACGATGCTTCACTTCAGGTTTACTGTATACCTTGCACCTTCTTATTGACGATGAAACACAGATATTGCATCTGAACTTAATACAAATGGCACAATGCCGACTTAAGTACAAGAGGACTGACACTCTAACACTCTATGATTTGAACCTCTTCTGTGAGTCCCGTTTTAGAATCCGATGCTTCACTTCAGGTTTACTGTGTCCCTTGGACCTTCTTATTGTCGATGAAACACAGATACTGCATCCGAATAAAATACAAAAGACACAATACCGACTTAATTACAAGAGAAGTGACTTTCTAACTTTCTATGTTTTGAACCTCTTCTGTAAGTCCAGTTTTAGATTCCAATGCTTCACTTCAGGTTTACTGTATACCTTGCACCTTCTTATTGACGATGAAACACAGAGTTTGCATCCGAATTTAATACACAAGGCACTATGCCGACTTAAGTACAAGAGGACAGACACTCTCACTTTCTGTGAATTGAACCTCTCCTGTGAGTATAGTTTTAGATTCCGATGCTTCACTTTAGGTTTACTGTATCCCTTGGACCGTCTTATTGACGAAGAAACACAGTAATTGCCTCCGAATTTAATACAAAAGGCACAATGCCGATTTAAGTACAAGAGGACTGACACTCTAACTTTCTATGATTTGAACCTCTCCTGTGAGTCCAGTTTTAGATTCCGATGCTTCACTTCAGGTATACTGTATACCTTGGACCTTCTTATTGACGATGAAACACAGAAATTGCTTCCGAATTTAATACAAAAAGCACAATGCCGACTTAAGTACAATAGGACTGACAGTCTCACTTTCTTTGATTTGAACCTCTCCTGTGAGTCCAGTTTTAGATTCCGATGCTTCACTTCAGGTTTACTGTATACCTTGCACCTTCTTATTGACGATGAAACACCTAAATTGCATTCGAATTTAATACAAAAGGCACAATGCCGACCTACGTACAAGAGTACTGACACTCAAACTTTCTATGATTTGAACCTGTCCTGTGAGTCCAGATTTAGATTCCGATGCATCACTTCAGGTTTACTGTACCCTTGGACCCTCTTATAGACGATGAAACACAGAAATTACATCCGATTTGATACAGAAGGCACAATGCCGACTTAAGTACAAGAGCACTGACACTCTAACTTTCTATGATTTGAACCTCTCCTGCGAGTCCAGTTCAAGATTCCGATGCTTCACTTCAGGTTTACTGTATACCTCGGACGTTCTTTTTGACGATGAAACACAGAAATTGCATCCTAATTTGATACAAAAGGCACAATGCCGACTTAAGTACAAGAGGGCTGACACTCTAACTTTCTATGATTTGAACCTCTCCTGTGAGTCCAGTTTTAGATTCCGATGCTTCACTTCAGGTTTACTGTTTAACTTGGACCTTCTTATTGACGATGAAACACAGAGTTTGCATCCGAATTTAACACAAAAGCACAATGCCGACTTAAGTACAAGAGGACTGACACACTAAATTTCTATGATTTCAAACTCTCCCGTGAGTCCAGTTTTAGAATCCGATGCTTCACTTCAGGTTTACTGTATACCTTGCACCTTCTTATTGACGATGAAACACAGATATTGCATAATACAAATGGCACAATGCCGACTTAAGTACAAGAGCACTGACACTCTAACTTTCTATGATTTGAACCTCTCCTGTGAGTCCAGTTCAAGATTCCGATGCTTCACTTCAGGTTTACTGTATACCTCGGACGTTCTTTTTGACGATGAGACACAGAAATTGCATCCGAATTTAATACAAAAGGCACAATGCCGACTTAAGTACAAGAGGACTGACACTCTAACTTTCTATGATTGGAACCCCTCCTGTGAGTCCAGTTTTAGAATCCGATGCTTCACTTCAGGTATACTGTATACCTTGGACTTTCTTATTGACGATGAAACACAGAAATTGCATCCGAATTTAATACAAAAGGCACAATGCCGACTTAAGTACAAGAGGACTGACAGTCTCACTTTCTCTGATTTGAACCTCTCCTGTGAGTCCAGTTTTAGATTCCGATGCTTCACTTCAGGGTTACTCTATACTTTGCACCTTCTTATTGACGATGAAACACCTAAATTGTATTAGAATTTTATACAAAAGGCACAATGCCGACCTAAGTACAAGAGTACTGACACTCAAATTTTCTATGAGTTGAACCTGTCCTGTGAGTCCAGCTTTCGATTCCGATGCTTCACTTCAGGTTTACTGTACCCTTGGACCTTCTTATTGACGATGAAACACAGAAATTGCATCCGAATTTAATACAAAAGGCACAATGCCGACTTAAGTACTAGAGTAGTGACACTCTAACTTTCTATGATTAGAACCTCTCCTGTGAGTCCAGTTTTAGATTCCGATACTTCACTTCAGGTGTACTGTATCCCTTGGACCTTCTTATTGACGATGAAACGCAGAAATTGCATCCGAATTTAATACAAAAGGCACAATGCCGACTTAATTACAAGAGAACTGACACTCTAACTTTCTATGATTGGAACACCTCCTGCGCATCCAGTTTTAGAATCCGATGCTTCACTTCAGGTATACTGTTACTTTGGACCTTCTTATTGACGATGAAACACAGAAATTGCATCCGAATTTAATACAAAAGGCACAATGCCGACTTAAGTACAAAAGGACTGACAGTCTCACTTTCTTCGATTTGAACCTCTCCTGTGAGTCCAGTTTTAGATTCCGATTCTTCACTTCAGGTTTACTGTATACCTTGCACCTTCTTATTGACGATGAAACACCTAAATTGCATTCGAATTTAATCCAAAAGCACAATGCCGACGTAAGTACAAGAGTACTGACACTCAAACTTTCTATGATTTGAACCTGTCCTGTGAGTCCAGAGTTAGATTCCGACGCTTCACTTCAGGTTTCCTGTACCCTTGGACCTTCTTATTGACGATGAAACACAAAAATTGCATCCGAATTTAATACAAAAGGCACAATGCCGAGTTAAGTACAAGAGGACTGACACTCTAACTTTCTATGATTTGAACCTCTCCTGTGAGTACAGTTTTGACTCCTATGCTTCACTTCCGGTTTACTGTATCCCTTGGACCTTCTTATTGACGATGAAGCACAGAAATTGCATCCGAATTTAATACAAAAGTCACAATGCTGACTTAGGTACAAGAGGACTGACACTCTAACTTTCTATGATTTGAACCTCTCCTGTGAGTCCAGTTTTTGGTTTCGATGCTACACTTCAGGTTTTCTCTTTACCTTGGACCTTCTTATTGACGATGGAACACAAAAATTGAATCGGAATTAAATTCAAAAGGCACAATGAGGACTTAAGTACAAGAGGACTGACACTCTAACTTTCTATGATTGGAACCCTTCCTGTGAGTCCAGCTTTAGAATCCGATGCTTCACTTCCGGTATACTGTATACCTTGGACTTTCTTATTGACGATGAAGCACAGAAGTTGCATCCGAATTTAATACAAAAGGCACAATGCCGACTTAAGTACAACAGGACTGACAGTCTCACTTTCTTTGATTTGAACCTCTCCTGTGAGTCCAGTTTTAGATTCCGATGCTTCACTTCAGGTTTACTGTATACCTTGCACCTTCTTAATGACGATGAAACACCTAAATTGCATTCGAATTTAATACAAAGGCACAATGCCGACCTAAGTACAAGAGTACTGACACTCAAGCTTTCTATGACTTGAACCTGTCCTTTGAGTCCAGATTTAGATTCCGATGCTTCACTTTAGGTTTTCTGTACCCTTGGTACTTCTTATTGACGATGAAACACAGAAATAGCATCCGAACTTAATACAAAAGGCACAATGCCGACTTAATTACAGGAGGACTGACACTCTAACTTTCTATGATTGGAACCCCTCCTGTGAGTCCAGTTTTAGAATCCGATGCTTCACTACAGGTATACTGTATACCTTGGACTTTCTTATTGACGATGAAACACAGAAATTGCATCCGAATTTAATACAAAAGGCACAATGCCGACTTAAGTACAAGATGAATGACAGTCTCACTTTCTTTGATTTGAACCTCTTTCGTGAGTCCAGTTTTGGATTCCGATGCTTCACTTCAGGTTTACTGTATACCTTGCACCTTCTTATTGACGATGAAACACCTAAATTGCATTCGAATTTAATACAAAAGGCACAATGCCGACCTAAGTACAGGAGTACTGACACTCAAACTTTCTATGATTTGAACCTGTCCTGTGAGTCCAGCTTTAGATTCCGATGCTCACTTCAGGTTTACTGTACCCTTGAACCTCCTTATTGACGATGAAACACAGAAATTGCATCCGAATTTAATACAAAAGGCACAATGCCGACTTAAGTACATGAGGACTTACACTCTAACTATCTATGATTTCAACCTCTCCTGTGAGTCCAGTTTTAGAATCCGATGCTTCACTTCAAGTCTGTTGTATACCTTGGAACTTCTTATTGACGAAGAAACATAGAAATTGCATCCGAATTTAATACAAAAGACACAATGCCGACCTATGTACAAGAGTACTGACACTCAAACTTTCTATGATTTGAACCTGTCCTGTGAGTCCAGATCTAGATTCCGATGCTTCACTTCAGGTTTACTGTACCCTTGGACCTTCTTATTGACGATCAAACACAGAAATTGCATCCGAATTTAATACAAAAGGCACAACACCGACTTAAGTACTAGAGTAGTGACACTCTAACTATCTATGATAGGAACCCCTCCTGTGAGTCCAGTTTTAGAATCCGATGCTTCACTTCAGGTATACTGTATACCTTGGACTTTCTTATTGACGATGAAACACAGAAATTGCATCCGAATTTAATACAAAAGGCACAATGCCGACATAAGTACAAGAGGACTGACAGTCTCACTTTCTTTGATTTGAACCACTCCTGTGAGTCCAGTTTTAGATTCCGATGCTTCACTTCAGGTTTACTGTATACCTCAGACCTCCTTTTTGACGATGAACCACAGAAATTGCATCCGAATTTAATACAAAAGGCACAATGCCGACTTAAGTACAAGAGGACTGACACTCTAACTTACTATGATTTGAACCTCTCCCATGAGTCCAATTTTAGATTCCGATGCTTCACTTCAGGTTTACTGTATACCTTGCACCTTCTTATTGACGATGAAACACAGATATTGCTTCCAAATTTAATACAACAGGCACAATGCCGACTTAAGTACAAGAGGACTGACACTCTAACTTTTTTTGATTAGAACCTCTCCTGTGAGTCCAGTTTTAGATTCCGATGCTTCACTTCAGGTTGACTGTATACCTTGCGCCTTCTTATTGACGATGAAACACAGAAATTGCATCCGAATTTAATACAAAAGGCACAATGCCGACTTAAGTTCAAGACTACTGACACTCTCACTCTCTATGATTTGACCCTCTCCTGTGAGTCCAGCTTTAGATACCGATGTTTCACTTCAGGTTTACTGTATCCCTTGGACCTTCTTATTGACGATAAAACACAGAGTTTGCATCCGAATTTAATGCAAAAGGCACAATGCCGACTTAAGTACAAGAGGACTGACAGTCTAACATTCTATGATTTGAACCTCTCCTGTGAGTCCAGTTTTAGATTCCGATGCTTCACTTCAGATATACTGTATCCCTTGGACCTTCTTATTAACGATGTAACACAGAAATTACATCCCAATTTAATACAAAAGGCACAATGCCGACTTAAGTACAAGAGGTCTGACACTCTAACTTTCTATGATTTGAAACTCTCCTGTGAGTCCAGTTTTAGATTCCGATGCTTCACTTCAGGTTTATTGTATCCCTTGGACCTTCTTATTGACGATGAAACATAGAAATTTCATGCGAATTAATACAAAGGACACAATACCGACTTAACTACAAGAGGAGTGACACTCTAACACTCTATGATTTGAAACTCTCCTGTGAGTCCAGTTTTAGATTCCGATGCTTCACTTCGGGTTTACTGTATCCCTTGGACCATCTTATTGACGATGAAACACAGAAATTGCATCCGAATTCAATACAAAAGGCACAATGCCGACTTTAGTACAAGAGGACTGACACTCTAGCTATCTATGATTTCAACCTCTCCTGTGAGTCCAGTTTTAGAATCCGATGCTTCACTTCAGGTATATTGTATACCTTGGACCCTCTCATTGACGATGAAACACAGAAATTGCATCCGAATTTAATACAAAAGGCACAATGCCGACTTAAGTACAAGAGGACTGACAGTCTCACTTTCTTTGATTTGAACCTCTCCTGTGAGTCCAGTTTTAGATTCCGATGCTTCACTTCACTTTTACTGTATACCTTGCACCTTCTTATTGACGATGAAACAAATAAATTTCTTTCGAATTTAATACAAAAGACACAATGCCGACCTAAGTACAAGAGTACTGACACTCAAACTTTCTATGATTTGAACCTGTCCTGTGAGTCCAGATCTAGATTCCGATGCTTCACTTCAGGTTTACTGTACCCTTGGACCTTCTTATTGACGATGAAACACAGAAATTGCATCCGAATTAAATTCAAAAGGCACAATGCCGAGTTAAGTACAAGAGGACTGATACACTAACTTTCTATGATTTGAACCTCTCCTGTGAGTCCAGTTTTAGATTCCTATGCTTCACTTCCGGTTTACTGTATCCCTTGGACCTTCTTATTGACGATGAAGCACAGAAATTGCAAACGAATTTAATACAAAAGTCACAATGCTGACTTAAGTACATGAGGACTGACACTCTAACTTTCCATGAATTGAACCTCTCCAGTGAGTCCAGTTTTAGATTCCAATGCTTCACTTCAGGTTTACTGTATACCTCGGACCTTCTTTTTGACGATGAAACACAGAAATCGCATCCGAATTTAATACAAAAGGCACAATGCCGACTTAAGTACAAGAGGACTGACGCTCTAACTTTCTATGATTTGAATCTCTCCTGTGAGTCCAGTTTTTAATTCCGATGCTTCACTTCAGGTTTACTGTATACCTTGGACCTTCTTATTGACGATGAAACACCGAAAGTGAATCGGAATTAAATTCAAATGGCACAATGCCGACATAAGTACAAGAGGACTGACACTCAAACCTTCTATAATTGAACCTCTCCTGTGAGTCCAGTTTTCGATTCCGATGCTTCACTTCAGGTTTACTGTATCCTTTGGACCTTCTTATTGACGATGAAACACAGAAATTGCATCCGAATTTAATACAAAAGGCACATTACCGACTTAAGTACTAGAGTAGTGACACTCTAACTTTCTATGATTTGAACTTCTCCTGTGAGTCCAGTTTTAGATTCCGATACTTCACTTCAGGTGTCCTGTATCCCTTGGACCTTCTTATTGACGATGAAACGCAGAAATTGCATCCGAATTTAAAACAAAAGGCACAATGCCGAGTTAATTACAAGAGGACTGACACTCCAACTTTCTATGATTGGAACCCCTCCTGTGAGTCCAGTTTTAGATTCCGATGCTTCACTTCAGGTTTACTGTATCCCTTGGACCTTTTTATTGACGAAGAAACACAGAGTTTGCATCCGAATTTAATACAAAAGGCACGATGCCAACTTAAGTACAAGAGGACTGACACTCTAACTTTCTATGATTTGAACCTCTCCTTTGAGTCCAATTTTAGATTCCGGTGCTTCACTTCAGGTTTTCTGTATACCTTGGACCTTCTTATTGACGATGAAACACCGAAAGTGAATCGGAATTAAATTCAAGTGGCACAATGCCGACATCAGTACAAGAGGACTGACACTCAAACCTTCTATAATTGAACCCCTCCTGTGAGTCCAGTTTTAGATTCCGATGCTTCACTTCAGGTTTACTGTATCCCTTGGACCTTCTTATTGACGAAGAAACACAGAGTTTGCATCCGAATTTAATACAAAAGGCACGATGCCGACTTAAGTACAAGAGGACTGACACTCTAACTTTCTATGATTTGAACCTCTCCTTTGAGTCCAATTTTAGATTCCGATGTTTCACTTCAGGTTTACTGTATACCTTGCACCTTCTTATTGACGATGAAACACAGATATTACATCCAAATTTAATACAAAAGGCACAATGCCGACTTAAGTACAAGAGGACTGACACTCTAACTTTCTGTGATTAGAACCTCTCCTGGGAGTTTAGTTTTAGATTCCGATGCTTCACTTCAGGTTTACTGTATACCTTGCACCTTCTTATTGACGATGAAGCACAGAAATTGCATCCGAATGTAATACAAAAGGCACAATGCCGCCTTAAGTTCAGGAGGACTGACACTCTCACTCTCTATGATTTGACCCTCTCCTGTGAGTCCAGTTTTAGATACCGATGCTTCACTTCAGGTATACTGTATCCCTTGGACCTTCTTATTGACGATGAAACACAGAGTTTGCATCCGAATTTAATACAAAAGGCACAATGCCGACTTAAGCACACAAGGACTGACACTCTAACATTCTATGATTTGAACCTCTCCTGTGAGTCCAGTTTTAGATTCCGATGCATCACTTCAGGTTGACTGTATCCCATGGACCTTCTTATTGACGATGTAACACAGAAATTGCATCCGAATTTAATACGAAAGGCACAATGCCGACTTAAGTACAAGAGGACTGACACTCAAACTTTCTATGATTTGAACCTGTCCTGTGAGTCCAGATCTAGATTCCGATGCTTCACTTCAGGTTTACTGTACCCTTGGACCTTCTTATTGACGATCAAACACAGAAATTGCATCCGAATTTAATACAAAAGGCACAACACCGACTTAAGTACTAGAGTAGTGACACTCTAACTATCTATGATAGGAACCCCTCCTGTGAGTCCAGTTTTAGAATCCGATGCTTCACTTCAGGTATACTGTATACCTTGGACTTTCTTATTGACGATGAAACACAGAAATTGCATCCGAATTTAATACAAAAGGCACAATGCCGACATAAGTACAAGAGGACTGACAGTCTCACTTTCTTTGATTTGAACCACTCCTGTGAGTCCAGTTTTAGATTCCGATGCTTCACTTTAGGTTTACTGTATACCTCAGACCTCCTTTTTGACGATGAACCACAGAAATTGCATCCGAATTTAATACAAAAGGCACAATGCCGACTTAAGTACAAGAAGACTGACACTCTAACTTACTATGATTTGAACCTCTCCCATGAGTCCAATTTTAGATTCCGATGCTTCACTTCAGGTTTACTGTATACCTTGCACCTTCTTATTGACGATGAAACACAGATATTGCTTCCAAATTTAATACAACAGGCACAATGCCGACTTAAGTACAAGAGGACTGACACTCTAACTTTTTTTGATTAGAACCTCTCCTGTGAGTCCAGTTTTAGATTCCGATGCTTCACTTTAGGTTGACTGTATACCTTGCGCCTTCTTATTGACGATGAAACACAGAAATTGCATCCGAATTTAATACAAAAGGCACAATGCCGACTTAAGTTCAAGACTACTGACACTCTCACTCTCTATGATTTGACCCTCTCCTGTGAGTCCAGCTTTAGATACCGATGTTTCACTTCAGGTTTACTGTATCCCTTGGACCTTCTTATTGACGATAAAACACAGAGTTTGCATCCGAATTTAATGCAAAAGGCACAATGCCGACTTAAGTACAAGAGGACTGACAGTCTAACATTCTATGATTTGAACCTCTCCTGTGAGTCCAGTTTTAGATTCCGATGCTTCACTTCAGATATACTGTATCCCTTGGACCTTCTTATTAACGATGTAACACAGAAATTACATCCCAATTTAATACAAAAGGCACAATGCCGACTTAAGTACAAGAGGTCTGACACTCTAACTTTCTATGATTTGAAACTCTCCTGTGAGTCCAGTTTTAGATTCCGATGCTTCACTTCAGGTTTATTGTATCCCTTGGACCTTCCTATTGACGATGAAACATAGAAATTTCATGCGAATTAATACAAAGGACACAATACCGACTTAACTACAAGAGGAGTGACACTCTAACACTCTATGATTTGAAACTCTCCTGTGAGTCCAGTTTTAGATTCCGATGCTTCACTTCAGGTTTACTGTATCCCTTGGACCATCTTATTGACGATGAAACACAGAAATTGCATCCGAATTCAATACAAAAGGCACAATGCCGACTTTAGTACAAGAGGACTGACACTCTAGCTATCTATGATTTCAACCTCTCCTGTGAGTCCAGTTTTAGAATCCGATGCTTCACTTCAGGTATATTGTATACCTTGGACCCTCTCATTGACGATGAAACACAGAAATTGCATCCGAATTTAATACAAAAGGCACAATGCCGACTTAAGTACAAGAGGACTGACAGTCTCACTTTCTTTGATTTGAACCTCTCCTGTGAGTCCAGTTTTAGATTCCGATGCTTCACTTCACTTTTACTGTATACCTTGCACCTTCTTATTGACGATGAAACAAATAAATTTCATTCGAATTTAATACAAAAGACACAATGCCGACTTAAGTACAAGAGTACTGACACTCAAACTTTCTATGATTTGAACCTGTCCTGTGAGTCCAGATCTAGATTCCGATGCTTCACTTCAGGTTTACTGTACCCTTGGACCTTCTTATTGACGATGAAACACAGAAATTGCATCCGAATTAAATTCAAAAGGCACAATGCCGAGTTAAGTACAAGAGGACTGATACACTAACTTTCTTTGATTTGAACCTCTCCTGTGAGTCCAGTTTTAGATTCCTATGCTTCACTTCCGGTTTACTGTATCCCTTGGACCTTCTTATTGACGATGAAGCACAGAAATTGCAAACGAATTTAATACAAAAGTCACAATGCTGACTTAAGTACATGAGGACTGACACTCTAACTTTCCATGAATTGAACCTCTCCAGTGAGTCCAGTTTTAGATTCCAATGCTTCACTTCAGGTTTACTGTATACCTCGGACCTTCTTTTTGACGATGAAACACAGAAATCGCATCCGAATTTAATACAAAAGGCACAATGCCGACTTAAGTACAAGAGGACTGACACTCTAACTTTCTATGATTTGAATCTCTCCTGTGAGTCCAGTTTTTAATTCCGATGCTTCACTTCAGGTTTACTGTATACCTTGGACCTTCTTATTGACGATGAAACACCGAAAGTGAATCGGAATTAAATTCAAATGGCACAATGCCGACATAAGTACAAGAGGACTGACACTCAAACCTTCTATAATTGAACCTCTCCTGTGAGTCCAGTTTTCGATTCCGATGCTTCACTTCAGGTTTACTGTATCCTTTGGACCTTCTTATTGACGATGAAACACAGAAATTGCATCCGAATTTAATACAAAAGGCACATTACCGACTTAAGTACTAGAGTAGTGACACTCTAACTTTCTATGATTTGAACTTCTCCTGTGAGTCCAGTTTTAGATTCCGATACTTCACTTCAGGTGTCCTGTATCCCTTGGACCTTCTTATTGACGATGAAACGCAGAAATTGCATCCGAATTTAAAACAAAAGGCACAATGCCGAGTTAATTACAAGGGGACTGACACTCCAACTTTCTATGATTGGAACCCCTCCTGTGAGTCCAGTTTTAGATTCCGATGCTTCACTTCAGGTTTACTGTATCCCTTGGACCTTTTTATTGACGAAGAAACACAGAGTTTGCATCCGAATTTAATACAAAAGGCACGATGCCAACTTAAGTACAAGAGGACTGACACTCTAACTTTCTATGATTTGAACCTCTCCTTTGAGTCCAATTTTAGATTCCGGTGCTTCACTTCAGGTTTTCTGTATACCTTGGACCTTCTTATTGACGATGAAACACCGAAAGTGAATCGGAATTAAATTCAAGTGGCACAATGCCGACATAAGTACAAGAGGACTGACACTCAAACCTTCTATAATTGAACCCCTCCTGTGAGTCCAGTTTTAGATTCCGATGCTTCACTTCAGGTTTACTGTATCCCTTGGACCTTCTTATTGACGAAGAAACACAGAGTTTGCATCCGAATTTAATACAAAAGGCACGATGCCGACTTAAGTACAAGAGGACTGACACTCTAACTTTCTATGATTTGAACCTCTCCTTTGAGTCCAATTTTAGATTCCGATGTTTCACTTCAGGTTTACTGTATACCTTGCACCTTCTTATTGACGATGAAACACAGATATTACATCCAAATTTAATACAAAAGGCACAATGCCGACTTAAGTACAAGAGGACTGACACTCTAACTTTCTGTGATTAGAACCTCTCCTGGGAGTTTAGTTTTAGATTCCGATGCTTCACTTCAGGTTTACTGTATACCTTGCACCTTCTTATTGACGATGAAACACAGAAATTGCATCCGAATGTAATACAAAAGGCACAATGCCGCCTTAAGTTCAGGAGGACTGACACTCTCACTCTCTATGATTTGACCCTCTCCTGTGAGTCCAGTTTTAGATACCGATGCTTCACTTCAGGTATACTGTATCCCTTGGACCTTCTTATTGACGATGAAACACAGAGTTTGCATCCGAATTTAATACAAAAGGCACAATGCCGACTTAAGCACACAAGGACTGACACTCTAACATTCTATGATTTGAACCTCTCCTGTGAGTCCAGTTTTAGATTCCGATGCATCACTTCAGGTTGACTGTATCCCATGGACCTTCTTATTGACGATGTAACACAGAAATTGCATCCGAATTTAATACGAAAGGCACAATGCCGACTTAAGTACAAGAGGACTGACACTCTAACTTTCTATGATTTGAACATCTCCTGTGAGTCCAGTTTTAGATTCCGATGCTTCACTTCAGGTTTACTGTATCCCTTGGACCTTCTTATTGACGATGAAACACAGAAATTGCATTCGAACTTAATACAAAAGACACAATACCGACTTATGTAAAGGAGGATTGACACTCTAACACTCTATGATTTGAAACCCTCCTGAGTGTCCAGATTTGGATTCCGATGCTTCACTTCAGGTTTACTGTATCCCTTGGACTATCTTATTGACGATGAAACACAGAAATTGCATCCGAATTCAATACAAAAGGCACAATGCCGACTTTAGTACAAGAGGACTGACACTCTAAATATCTTTGATTTGAACTTCTCCTGTGAGTCCAGTTTTAGAGTCCGATGCTTCACTTTAGGCTTACTGTATCCCTTGGACCTTCTTACTGACGATGAAACACAGAAATTGCATCCGAATGTAATACAAAAGGCGCAATGCCGACTTAAGTACAAGAGGACTGACACTCTAACTTTCTGTGATTTGATCCTCGCCTGTGTGTCCAGTTTTTGTTTCCGATGCTTCACTTCAGGTTTACTGCATAACTTGCAACTTCTTAATGACAATGAAACACAAAAATTGCATCCGAATTTAATACAAAAGGCACAATGCCAACTTAAGTACAAGAGGGCTATCACTCTCACTTTCTATGATTTGAACCTCTCCTGTGAGTCCAGTTTTAGATACCGATGCTACACTTGAGGTTTACTGTATCCCTTGGACCTTCTTATTGACAATGAAACACAGAAATTGCATCCGAATTTAAGACAAACCGCACAATGCCGACTTAAGTACAAGAGGACTGACACTCTAACTCTCTATGATTTGAACCTCTCCTTTGGGGCCAGTTTTAGAATCCGATGCTTCACTTCAGGTTTACTGTATCACTTGTACGTTCTTATTGACGATGAAACATAGAAATTGGATCCGAATTTAATACAAAAGGCACAATACCTACATAAGTACTAGAGTAGTGACACTCTAACTTTCTATGATTTTAACTTTTCCTGTGAGTCCAGTTTTAGATTCCGATACTTCACTTCAGGTTTACTGTATCCCTTGGACCTTCTTATTGACGATGAAGCACAGAAATTGCATCCGAATTTAATACAAAAGTCACAATGCTGACTTAAGTACAAGAGGACTGACACTCTAACTGTCTATGATTTGAACCTCTCCTGTGAGTCCAGTTTTAGAATCCGATGCTTCACTTCAGGTTTACTGTATACCTCGGACCTTCTTTTTGACGATGAAACCCAGAAATTGCATCCGAATTTAATACAAAAGGCACAATGCCGACTTAAGTACAAGAGGACTGACACTCTAACTTTCTATGATTTGAATCTCTCCTGTGAGTCCAGTTTCAGATTCCGATTCTTCACTTCAGGTTTACTGTATACCTTGGACCTTCTTATTGACGATGGAACACAGAAATTGAATCGGAATTAAATTCAAATGGCACAATGCCGACTTAAGTACAAGAGGATTGACACTCTGAGTTTCTATAATTGAACCTCTCCTGTGAGTCCATGTTTTGGATTCCGATGCTTCACTTCAGGTTTACTGTATCCCTTGGACCTTCTTATCGACGATGAAACACAGAAATTGCATCCGAATTTAATACAAAAGGCACAATACCGACTTAAGTACTAGAGTAGTGACACTCTAACTTTCTATGATTTGAACTTCTCCTGTGTGTCCAGTTTTAGATTCCGATACTTCACTTCAGGTGTACTGTATCCCTTGGACCTTCTTATTAGCGATGAAACGCAGAATTTGCATCCGAATTTTAAAAAAAAGACACAATGCCGACTTAATTACAAGAGGACTGACACTCTAACTTTCTTATGATTGGAACCCCTTCCTGTGAGTCCAGTTTTAGATTCCGATGCTTCACTTCAGGTTTACTGTATCCCTTGGACCTTCTTATTGTTGAAGAAACACAGAGTTTGCATCCGAATTTAATACAAAAGGCACAAAGCCGACTTAAGTACAAGAGGACCGACACTCTAAATTTCTATGATTTGAACCTCTCCTTTGAGTCCAATTTGAGATTCCGAGGCTTCACTTCAGGTTTACTGTATACCTTGCACCTTCTTATTGACGACGAAACACAGATATTACATCCAAATTTAATACAAAAGGCGCAATGCCGACTTAAGTACAAGAGGACACTCTAACTTTCTATGATAAGAACCTCTCCTGTGAGTCCAGTTTTAGATTCCGATGCCTCACTTCAGGTTTACTGTATACCTTGCACCTTCTTATTGACGATGAAACACAGAAACTGCATCCGAATTTAATCGAAAAGGCACAATGCCGACTTAAGTTCAAGAGGACTGATACTCTCACTCTCTATAACTTGACCCTCTCCTGTGAGTCCGGTTTTAGATACCGTTGCTTCACTTCAGGTATACTGTATCCCTTGGACCTTCCTATTGACGATGAAACACAGAGTTTGCAACCGAATTTAATACAAAAGGCACAATGCCGACTTAAGTACAAGAGGACTGACACTCTAACATTCTATGATTTGAACCTCTCCTGTGAGTCCAGTTTTAGATTCCGATGCTTCACTTCAGGTTTACTGTATCCCTTGGACTATCTTATTGACGATGAAACACAGAAATTGCATCCAAATTCAATACAAAAGGCACAATGCCGACTTTGGTACAAGAGGACTATCACTCTCACTTTCTATGATTTGAACCTTTCCTGTGAGTCCAGTTTTAGATACCGATGCTACACTTCAGGTATACTGTATCCCTTGGACCTTCTTATTGACAATGAAGCACAGAAATTGCATCCGAATTTAATACAAAAGTCACAATGCCGACATAAGTACAAGAGGACTGACACTCTAACTCTCTATGATTTGAACCTCTCCTGTGAGTCCAGTTTTAGATTCCGATGCTTCTCTTCAGGATTACAGTATACCTCCGACCTTCTTATTGACGATGAAACACAAAAATTGCCTCCGAATTTAATACAAAAGGCACAATGGCGACTAAAGTACAAGAGGACTGACACTCTAACTGTCTATGATGTGAACCACTCCTGTGAGTCCAGTTTTAGATTCCGATGTCTCTTTTCAGGTTTACTGTATACCTTGGACCATCTTAATGACCATGAAACACAGAGTTTGCATCCGAATTTAATACAAAAGGCACAATTCCAACTTAAGTACAAGAGGACTGACACTCTCACTTTCTATGATTTGAACCTCTTCTGTGAGTTGAGTGTTAGATTCAGATGCTTCACTTCAGGTTTACTGTATCCCTTGGACCTTCTTATCGACGATGAAACACAGAAATTGCATCCGAATTTAATACAAAAGACACAATACCGACTTCAGTACAAGAGGAGTGACACTCTAACACTCTATGATTTGAAACTCTCCTGTGAGTCCAGTTTTAGATTCCGATGCTTCACTTCAGGTTTACTGTATACCTTGCACCTTTTTATTGACGATGAAACACAGAAATTGCATCCGAATTTAATACAAAAGGCACAATGCCGACTTAAGTACAAGAGGACTGACACTCTCACTTTCAATGATTTGAACCTCTCCTGTGAGTCCAGTTTTAGATTCCGATGCTTCACTTCAGGTTTCCTGTATACCTTGGATCTTCTTATTGACGATGAAACACAGAAATTGCATCCGAATGTAATACAAAAGGCAAAATGCCGACTTAACTATAAGAGGACTGACAGTCTCACTTTCTATGATTTGAACCTCTCCTGTGAGTCCAGTTTTAGATTCCGATGCCTCACTTCAGGTTTACTGTATACCTTGCACCTTCTAATTGACGATGAAACACAGAGATTGCATCCGAATTTAATACAAAATGCACAATGCCGACCTAAGTACAAGAGGACTGACAATCTAACTTTCTAATATTTGAACTTCTCCTGTGAGTCCAGTTTTAGATTCCGATGCTTCTCTTCAGGATTACAGTATACCTCCGACCTTCTTATTGACGATGAAACACAAAAATTGCCTCCGAATTTAATACAAAAGGCACAATGGCGACTAAAGTACAAGAGGACTGACACTCTAACTGTCTATGATGTGAACCACTCCTGTGAGTCCAGTTTTAGATTCCGATGTCTCTTTTCAGGTTTACTGTATACCTTGGACCATCTTAATGACCATGAAACACAGAGTTTGCATCCGAATTTAATACAAAAGGCACAATTCCAACTTAAGTACAAGAGGACTGACACTCTCACTTTCTATGATTTGAACCTCTTCTGTGAGTTGAGTGTTAGATTCAGATGCTTCACTTCAGGTTTACTGTATCCCTTGGACCTTCTTATTGACGATGAAACACAGAAATTGCATCCGAATTTAATACAAAAGACACAATACCGACTTCAGTACAAGAGGAGTGACACTCTAACACTCTATGATTTGAAACTCTCCTGTGAGTCCAGTTTTAGATTCCGATGCTTCACTTCAGGTTTACTGTATACCTTGCACCTTTTTATTGACGATGAAACACAGAAATTGCATCCGAATTTAATACAAAAGGCACAATGCCGACTTAAGTACAAGAGGACTGACACTCTCACTTTCAATGATTTGAACCTCTCCTGTGAGTCCAGTTTTAGATTCCGATGCTTCACTTCAGGTTTCCTGTATACCTTGGATCTTCTTATTGACGATGAAACACAGAAATTGCATCCGAATGTAATACAAAAGGCAAAATGCCGACTTAACTATAAGAGGACTGACAGTCTCACTTTCTATGATTTGAACCTCTCCTGTGAGTCCAGTTTTAGATTCCGATGCCTCACTTCAGGTTTACTGTATACCTTGCACCTTCTAATTGACGATGAAACACAGAGATTGCATCCGAATTTAATACAAAATGCACAATGCCGACCTAAGTACAAGAGGACTGACAATCTAACTTTCTAATATTTGAACTTCTCCTGTGAGTCCAGATACAGATTCCGATGCTTCACTTCAGGTTTACTGTATCCCTTGGACCTTCTTGTTGACGATGAAACATAGAAATTGCATCCGAATTTAATACAAAAGGCACAATGCCGATTTAAGTACAAGAGGACTGACACTTAAACTTTCTATGATTTGAACCTCTAATGAGAGTCCAGTTTTAGATTCCGATGCTTCACTTCAGGTTTACTGTATACCCTGCACCTTCCTATTGACGATGATACACAGAAATTGCATCCGAATTTAATACAAAAGGCACAATGCCGACATAAGAACAAGAGGACTGACACTCTAACTTTCTATGATTTGAACCTCTCCTGTGAGTCCAGTTTTAGATTCCGATGCTTCTCTTCAGGATTACAGTATACCTCCGACCTTCTTATTGACGATGAAACACAAAAATTGCATCCGAATTTAATACAAAAGGCACAATGGCGACTTAAGTACAAAAGGACTGACACTCTAACTGTCTATGATGTGAACCACTCCTGTGAGTCCAGTTTTAGATTCAGATGTCACACTTCAGGTTTACTGTATACCTTGGACCTTCTTAATGACGATGAAACACAGAGTTTGCATCCGAATTTAATACAAAAGGCGCAATTCCAACTTATGTACAAGAGGACTGACACTCTCACTTTCTATGATTTCAACCTCTCCTGTGAGTTGAGTGTTAGATTCAGATGCTTCACTTCAGGTTTACAGTATACCTTGCACCTTCTTATTGACGATGAAACACAGAAATTGCATCCGAATATAATACAAAAGGCACAATGCCGACTTAAGTACAAGAGGACTGACACTCTAACTTTCTATGATTGGAACCCCTCCTGTGGGTCCAGTTTTAGATTCCGATGCTTCACTTCAGGTTTACTGTATCCCTTAAACCTTCTTATTGACGAAGAAACACAGAAATTGCCTCCGAATTTAATAGAAAAGGCACAATGCCGACTTTAGTACAAGAGGACTGACTCTCTAACTTTCTATGATTTGAACCTCTCCTGTGAGTCCAGTTTTAGATTCCGATACTTCACTTCAGGAGTACTGTATCCCATGGACCTTCTTATTGACGATGAAAGGCAGAAATTGCATCCGAATTTAATACAAAAGGCACAATGCCGACTTAATTACAAGAGGACTGACACTCTAACTTTCTATGATTGGAACCCCTCCTGTGAGTCCAATTTTAGATTCCGATGCTTCACTTCAGGTTTACTGTATCCCTTGGACCTTCTTATTGACGAAGAATCTCAGAGTTTGCATTCGAATTTAATACAAAAAGCACAATGCCGACTTAAGTACAAGAGGACTGACACTCTAGCTTTCTATGATTTGGACCTCTCCTTTGAGTCCAATTTTAGATTCCGATGCTTCACGTCAGGTTTACTGTATACCATGCACCTTCTTACTGACGATGAGACACAGATATTGCATCCAAATTTAATACAAAAGGCACAATGCCGACTTAAGTACAAGAGGACTGACACTCTAACCTTCGTTGATTAGAACCTCTCCTGTGAGTCCAGTTTTAGATTCCGATGCTTCACTTCAGGTTTACTGTATACCTTGCACCTTCTTATTGACCATGAAACACAGAAATTGCATCCGAATTTAATACAAAAGGCACAATGCTGACTTAAGTTCAAGAGGACTGACACTCTCACTCTCTATGATTTGACCCTCTCCTGTGAGTCCAGTTTTAGATACCGATGCTTCACTTCAGGTTTACTGTATCCCTTGGACCTTCTTATTGACGATGAAACACAGTGTTTGCATCCGAATTTAATATAAAAGGCACAATGCGGACTTAAGTACAAGAGGTCTGACTCTCTAACATTCTATGATTTGAACCTCCCCTGTGAGTCCAGTTTTAGATTCCGATGCTTCACCTCAGGTTTACTGTATCCCTTGGACCTTCTTATTGACGATGAAACACAGAAATTGCATCCGAAATAAATACAAAAGGCACAATGCCGACCTAAGTACAAGAGGACTGACACTCTAACTTTCTATGATTTGAACCTCTCCTGTGAGTCCAGTTTTAGATTCCGATGCTTCAATTCAAGTTTACTGAATCCCTTAGAAAATCTTATTGACGATGAAACACAGAAATCGCATCCGAATTCAATACAAAACGTACAATGCCGACTTAAGTACAAGAGGACTGACACTCTCACTCTCTATGATTTGAACCTCTCCTGTGAGTCCAGTTTTAGATTCCGATGCTTCACTTCAGGTTTTCTGTATCCCTTGGACCTTCTTATTGACGATAAAACACAAAAATTGCATCCGAATTTAATAGAAAAGGCACAATGCCGACTTAAGTACAAGAGGACTGACACTCTCACTTTCTATGATTAGAACCTCTCCCGTGAGTCCAGTTTTAGATTCCGATGCTTCACTTCAGGTTTACTGTATCCCTCGAACCTTCCTATTGCCAATGAAACACAGAAATTGCATCCGAATTTAATACAAAAGGCACAATGCCGACTTAAGTACAAGACGACTGACACCTCACTTTCTATGATTTGAACCCCTCCTGTGATTTGAGTCTCAGACTCCGATGCTTCACTTCAGGTTTACTGTATACCTTGCACCTTCTTATTGACGATGAAACACAGAAATTGCATCCGAATTTAATACAAAAGGCACAATGGCGACTTAAGTACAAGAGGACTGACACTCTCACTTTCTATGATTTGAACCCCTCCTGTGATTTGAGTCTTAGATTCCGATGCTTCACTTCAAGTTTACTGTATCCCTTAAACCTTCTTATTGACGAAGAATCACAGAAATTGCTTCCGAATTTAATAGAAAAGGCACAATGCCGACTTTAGTACAAGAGGACTGACACTCTAACTTTCTATGATTTGAACCTCTCCTGTGAGTCCAGTTTTAGATTCCGATACTTCACTTCAGGAGTACTGTATCCCTTGGACCTTCTTATTGACGATGAAAGGCAGAAATTGCATCCGAATTTAATACAAAAGGCACAATGCCGACTTAATTACAAGAGGACTGACACTCTAACTTTCTATGATTGGAACCCCTCCTGTGAGTCCAGTTTTAGATACCGATGCTTCACTTCAGGTTTACTGTATCCCTTGGACCTTCTTATTGACGATGAAACACAGTGTTTGCATCCGAATTTAATATAAAAGGCACAATGCGGACTTAAGTACAAGAGGTCTGACTCTCTAACATTCTATGATTTGAACCTCTCCTGTGAGTCCAGTTTTAGATTCCGATGCTTCACCTCAGGTTTACTGTATCCCTTGGACCTTCTTATTGACGATGAAACACAGAAATTGCATCCGAATTAAATACAAAAGGCACAATGCCGACTTAAGTACAAGAGGACTGACACTCTAACTTTCTATGATTTGAACCTCTCCTGTGAGTCCAGTATTAGATTCCGATGCTTCACTTCAGGTTTACTGTATCCCTTAGACCATCTTATTGACGATGAAACACAGAAATTGCATCCGAATTCAATACAAAAGGCACAATGCCGACTTTAGTACAAGAGGACTGACACTCTCACTTTCAATGATTTGAACCTCTCCTGTGAGTCCAGTTTTAAATTCTGATGCTTCACTTCAGGTTTACTGTATCCCTTAAACCTTCTTATTGACGATGAAACACAGAATTTGCATCCGAATTTAATACAATAGGCACAATGCCGACTTAAGAACAAGAGGAGTGACACTCTCACTTTCTATGATTTGAACATCTCCTGTGAGTCCAGTTTTAGATTCCGATGCTTAACTTCAGGTTTACTGTATCCCTTAAACCTTCTTATTTTCTATGAAACACAGAAATTGCATCCGAATTTAATACAATTGGCACAATGCCGACTTAAGAACAAGAGGAGTGACACTCTCACTTTCTATGATCTGAACCTCTCCTGTGAGTTGAGTGTTAGATTCCGATGCTTCACTTCAAGTTTACTGTATACCCTGCACTTTCTTATTGACGATGATACACAGAAATTACATCCGAATTTAATACAAAAGGCACAGTGAGGACTTAAGTACAAGAGGACTGACACTCTCACTTTCTAAGATTTGAACCTCTCCTGTGAGTCCAGTTTTAGATTCCGATGCTTCACTTCAGGTTTACTGTATACCATGGACCATCTTATTGACGATGGTACACAGAAATTGCATCCGAATTTAATACACAAGGCACAATGACGAATTAAGTAAAAGAGGACTGACCCTCTCACTATCTATGATTTGAACCTCTCCTGTGAGTCCAGTTTTAGATTACGTTGCTTCACTTCAGGTTTACTGTATCCTTTGGACCTTCGTATTGACGATGAAACACAGAAATTGCATCCGAATTTAATAGAAAAAGCACAATGCCGACTTAAGTACAAGAGGATTGACACTTTCACTTTCTATGATTTGAACCTCTCCTGTGAGTCCAGTTTTAAATTCTGATGCTTCACTTCAGGTTTACTGTATCCCTTAAACCTTCTTATTGACGATGAAACACAGAATTTGCATCCGAATTTAATACAATAGGCACAATGCCGACTTAAGAACAAGAGGAGTGACACTCTCACTTTCTATGATTTGAACATCTCCTGTGAGTCCAGTTTTAGATTCCGATGCTTAACTTCAGGTTTACTGTATCCCTTAAACCTTCTTATTTTCTATGAAACACAGAAATTGCATCCGAATTTAATACAATTGGCACAATGCCGACTTAAGAACAAGAGGAGTGACACTCTCACTTTCTATGATCTGAACCTCTCCTGTGAGTTGAGTGTTAGATTCCGATGCTTCACTTCAAGTTTACTGTATACCCTGCACTTTCTTATTGACGATGATACACAGAAATTACATCCGAATTTAATACAAAAGGCACAGTGAGGACTTAAGTACAAGAGGACTGACACTCTCACTTTCTAAGATTTGAACCTCTCCTGTGAGTCCAGTTTTAGATTCCGATGCTTCACTTCAGGTTTACTGTATTCCTTGGACCTTCTTATTGACGATGAACAGAGAAATTGCATCCGAATTTAATAAAAAAAGCACAATGCCGACTTAAGTACAAGAGGATTGACACTCTCACTTTCTATGATTTGAACCTCTCCTGTGAGTCCAGTTTTAGATTCCGATGCTTCACTTCAGGTTTACTGTATCCCTTAAACCTTCTTATTGACGATGAAACACAGAATTTGCATCCGAATTTAATACAAAAGGCACAATGCCGACATAAGTACAAGAGGACTGACACTCTCACTTTCTATGATTTGAACCTCTCCTGTGAGTCCAGTTTTAGATTCCGATGCTTCACTTCAGGTTTCCTGTATACCTTGGACCTTCTTATTGACGATGAAACACAGAAATTGCATCCGAATGTAATACAAAAGGCACAATGCCGACTTAACTACAAGAGGACTGACAGTCTCACTTTCTATGATTTGAACCTCTCCTGTGAGTCCAGATTTAGATTCCGATGCTTCACTTCAGGTTTACTGTATACGTTGCACCTTCTTATTGACGATGAATCACAGAGATTGCATCCGAATTTAGTACAAAAGGCACAATTCCGACTTAAGTACAAGAGGACTGACACTCTCAATCTCTATGATTTGAACCTCTCCTGTGATGCCAGTTTTAGATTCCGATGCTTCACTTCAGGTTTACTGTATTCCTTGGATCTTCTTATTGACGATGGAACACAGAAACTGCATCGCAATTAAATTCAAAAGGCACAATGAAGACTTAAGTACAAGAGGACTGACACTCTGACTTTCTATGATTTGAACCTCTCCTGTGAGTCCAGTTTTAGTTTCCGATGCTTCACTTTAGATTTACTGTATACCTCCGACCGTCTTATTGACGATGAAACACAGAAATTGCATCCGAATTTTATACAAAAGGCACAATGGGGACTTAAGTACAAGAGGGCTGACACTTTATCTTTCTATGATTTGAACCACTCCTGTGAGTCCAGTTTTAGATTCCGATGCTTCACTTCAGGTTTACTGGATACCCTGGACCTCCTAATTGACGATGAAACGCAGAGTTTGCATCCCAATTTAATCCAAAAGCACAATTCCGACTTAAGTACAAGAGGACTGACACTCTTACTTTCTATGATTTCAAACACTCCTGTGAGACCAGTTTTAGGTTCAGATGCTTCACTTCAGGTTTACTGTATACCTTGGACCATCTTATTGACGATGGTACACAGAAATTGCATCCGAATTTAATACACAAGGCACAATGACGAATTAAGTAAAAGAGGACTGACCCTCTCACTATCTATGATTTGAACCTCTCCTGTGAGTCCAGTTTTAGATTACGTTGCTTCACTTCAGGTTTACTCTATCCTTTGGACCTTCGTATTGACGATGAAACACAGAAATTGCATCCGAATTTAATACAAAAGGCACAATGCCGACTTAAGTACAAGAGGATTGACACTTTCACTTTCTATGATTTGAACCTCTCCTGTGAGTCCAGTTTTAGATTCTGATGCTTCACTTCAGGTTTACTGTATCCCTTAAACCTTCTTATTGACGATGAAACACAGAATTTGCATCCGAATTTAATACAATAGGCACAATGCCGACTTAAGAACAAGAGGAGTGACACTCTCACTTTCTATGATTTGAACATCTCCTGTGAGTCCAGTTTTAGATTCCGATGCTTAACTTCAGGTTTACTGTATCCCTTTAACCTTCTTATTTTCGATGAAACACAGAAATTGCATCCGAATTTAATACAATTGGCACATTGCCGACTTAAGAACAAGAGGAGTGACACACTCACTTTCTATGATTTGAACCTCTCCTGTGAGTTGAGTGTTAGATTCCGATGCTTCACTTCAGGTTTACTGTATACCCTGCACTTTCTTATTGACGATGATACACAGAAATTACATCCGAATTTAATACAAAAGGCACAGTGAGGACTTAAGTACAAGAGGACTGACACTCTCACTTTCTAAGATTTGAACCTCTCCTGTGAGTCCAGTTTTAGATTCCGATGCTTCACTTCAGGTTTACTGTATTCCTTGGACCTTCTTATTGACGATGAAACAGAGAAATTGCATCCGAATTTAATAAAAAAAGCACAATGCCGACTTAAGTACAAGAGGATTGACACTCTCACTTTCTATGATTTGAACCTCTCCTGTGAGTCCAGTTTTAGATTCCGATGCTTCACTTCAGGTTTACTGTATACGTTGCACCTTCTTATTGACGATGAATCACAGAGATTGCATCCGAATTTAGTACAAAAGGCACAATTCCGACTTAAGTACAAGAGGACTGACACTCTCAATCTCTATGATTTGAACCTCTCCTGTGATGCCAGTTTTAGATTCCGATGCTTCACTTCAGGTTTACTGTACACCTTGGACCTTCTTATTGACGATGGAACACAGAAACTGCATCGCAATTAAATTCAAAAGGCACAATGAAGACTTAAGTACAAGAGGACTGACACTCTGACTTTCTATGATTTGAACCTCTCCTGTGAGTCCAGTTTTAGTTTCCGATGCTTCACTTTAGATTTACTGTATACCTCCGACCGTCTTATTGACGATGAAACACAGAAATTGCATCCGAATTTTATACAAAAGGCACAATGGGGACTTAACTACAAGAGGGCTGACACTTTATCTTTCTATGATTTGAACCACTCCTGTGAGTCCAGTTTTAGATTCCGATGCTTCACTTCAGGTTTACTGGATACCCTGGACCTCCTAATTGACGATGAAACGCAGAGTTTGCATCCCAATTTAATCCAAAAGCACAATTCCGACTTAAGTACAAGAGGACTGACACTCTTACTTTCTATGATTTCAACCACTCCTGTGAGACCAGTTTTAGGTTCCGATGCTTCACTTCAGGTTTACTGTATACCTTGGACCATCTTATTGACGATGGAACACAGAAATTGCATCCGAATTTAATACACAAGGCACGATGACGAATTAAGTAAAAGAGGACTGACCCACTCACTATCTATGATTTGAACCTCTCCTGTGAGTCCAGTTTTAGATTACGTTGCTTCACTTCAGATTTACTGTATCCTTTGGACCTTCGTATTGACGATAAAACACAGAAATTGCATCCGAATTTAATAGAAAAAGCACAATGCCGACTTAAGTACAAGAGGATTGACACTCTCACTTTCTATGATTTGAACCTCTCCTGTGAGTCCAGTTTAGATTCCGATGCTTCACTTCAGGTTTACTGTATCCCTTAAACCTTCTTATTGACGATGAAACACAGAATTTGCATCCGAATTTAATACAATAGGCACAATGCCGACTTAAGAACAAGAGGAGTGACACTCTCACTTTCTATGATTTGAACATCTCCTGTGAGTCCAGTTTTAGATTCCGATGCTTAACTTCAGGTTTACTGTATCCCTTAAACCTTCTTATTTTCTATGAAACACAGAAATTGCATCCGAATTTAATACAATTGGCACAATGCCGACTTAAGAACAAGAGGAGTGACACTCTCACTTTCTATGATCTGAACCTCTCCTGTGAGTTGAGTGTTAGATTCCGATGCTTCACTTCAAGTTTACTGTATACCCTGCACTTTCTTATTGACGATGATACACAGAAATTACATCCGAATTTAATACAAAAGGCACAGTGAGGACTTAAGTACAAGAGGACTGACACTCTCACTTTCTAAGATTTGAACCTCTCCTGTGAGTCCAGTTTTAGATTCCGATGCTTCACTCCAGGTTTACTGTATTCCTTGGACCTTCTTATTGACGATGAACAGAGAAATTGCATCCGAATTTAATAAAAAAAGCACAATGCCGACTTAAGTACAAGAGGATTGACACTCTCACTTTCTATGATTTGAACCTCTCCTGTGAGTCCAGTTTTAGATTCCGATGCTTCACTTCAGGTTTACTGTATCCCTTAAACCTTCTTATTGACGATGAAACACAGAATTTGCGTCCGAATTTAATACAAAAGGCACAATGCCGACATAAGTACAAGAGGACTGACACTCTCACTTTCTATGATTTGAACCTCTCCTGTGAGTCCAGTTTTAGATTCCGATGCTTCACTTCAGGTTTCCTGTATACCTTGGACCTTCTTATTGACGATGAAACACAGAAATTGCATCCGAATGTAATACAAAAGGCACAATGCCGACTTAACTACAAGAGGACTGACAGTCTCACTTTCTATGATTTGAACCTCTCCTGTGAGTCCAGATTTAGATTCCGATGCTTCACTTCAGGTTTACTGTATACGTTGCACCTTCTTATTGACGATGAATCACAGAGATTGCATCCGAATTTAGTACAAAAGGCACAATTCCGACTTAAGTACAAGAGGACTGACACTCTCAATCTCTATGATTTGAACCTCTCCTGTGATGCCAGTTTTAGATTCCGATGCTTCACTTCAGGTTTACTGTATTCCTTGGATCTTCTTATTGACGATGGAACACAGAAACTGCATCGCAATTAAATTCAAAAGGCACAATGAAGACTTAAGTACAAGAGGACTGACACTCTGACTTTCTATGATTTGAACCTCTCCTGTGAGTCCAGTTTTAGTTTCCGATGCTTCACTTTAGATTTACTGTATACCTCCGACCGTCTTATTGACGATGAAACACAGAAATTGCATCCGAATTTTATACAAAAGGCACAATGGGGACTTAAGTACAAGAGGGCTGACACTTTATCTTTCTATGATTTGAACCACTCCTGTGAGTCCAGTTTTAGATTCCGATGCTTCACTTCAGGTTTACTGGATACCCTGGACCTCCTAATTGACGATGAAACGCAGAGTTTGCATCCCAATTTAATCCAAAAGCACAATTCCGACTTAAGTACAAGAGGACTGACACTCTTACTTTCTATGATTTCAAACACTCCTGTGAGACCAGTTTTAGGTTCAGATGCTTCACTTCAGGTTTACTGTATACCTTGGACCATCTTATTGACGATGGTACACAGAAATTGCATCCGAATTTAATACACAAGGCACAATGACGAATTAAGTAAAAGAGGACTGACCCTCTCACTATCTATGATTTGAACCTCTCCTGTGAGTCCAGTTTTAGATTACGTTGCTTCACTTCAGGTTTACTCTATCCTTTGGACCTTCGTATTGACGATGAAACACAGAAATTGCATCCGAATTTAATACAAAAGGCACAATGCCGACTTAAGTACAAGAGGATTGACACTTTCACTTTCTATGATTTGAACCTCTCCTGTGAGTCCAGTTTTAGATTCTGATGCTTCACTTCAGGTTTACTGTATCCCTTAAACCTTCTTATTGACGATGAAACACAGAATTTGCATCCGAATTTAATACAATAGGCACAATGCCGACTTAAGAACAAGAGGAGTGACACTCTCACTTTCTATGATTTGAACATCTCCTGTGAGTCCAGTTTTAGATTCCGATGCTTAACTTCAGGTTTACTGTATCCCTTAAACCTTCTTATTTTCGATGAAACACAGAAATTGCATCCGAATTTAATACAATTGGCACAATGCCGACTTAAGAACAAGAGGAGTGACACTCTCACTTTCTATGATTTGAACCTCTCCTGTGAGTTGAGTGTTAGATTCCGATGCTTCACTTCAGGTTTACTGTATACCCTGCACTTTCTTATTGACGATGATACACAGAAATAACATCCGAATTTAATACAAAAGGCACAGTGAGGACTTAAGTACAAGAGGACTGACACTCTCACTTTCTAAGATTTGAACCTCTCCTGTGAGTCCAGTTTTAGATTCCGATGCTTCACTTCAGGTTTACTGTATTCCTTGGACCTTCTTATTGACGATGAAACAGAGAAATTGCATCCGAATTTAATAAAAAAAGCACAATGCCGACTTAAGTACAAGAGGATTGACACTCTCACTTTCTATGATTTGAACCTCTCCTGTGAGTCCAGTTTTAGATTCCGATGCTTCACTTCAGGTTTACTGTATACGTTGCACCTTCTTATTGACGATGAATCACAGAGATTGCAGCCGAATTTAGTACAAAAGGCACAATTCCGACTTAAGTACAAGAGGACTGACACTCTCAATCTCTATGATTTGAACCTCTCCTGTGATGCCAGTTTTAGATTCCGATGCTTCACTTCAGGTTTACTGTACACCTTGGACCTTCTTATTGACGATGGAACACAGAAACTGCATCGCAATTAAATTCAAAAGGCACAATGAAGACTTAAGTACAAGAGGACTGACACTCTGACTTTCTATGATTTGAACCTCTCCTGTGAGTCCAGTTTTAGTTTCCGATGCTTCACTTTAGATTTACTGTATACCTCCGACCGTCTTATTGACGATGAAACACAGAAATTGCATCCGAATATTATACAAAAGGCACAATGGGGACTTAAGTACAAGAGGGCTGACACTTTATCTTTCTATGATTTGAACCACTCCTGTGAGTCCAGTTTTAGATTCCGATGCTTCACTTCAGGTTTACTGGATACCCTGGACCTCCTAATTGACGATGAAACGCAGAGTTTGCATCCCAATTTAATCCAAAAGCACAATTCCGACTTAAGTACAAGAGGACTGACACTCTTACTTTCTATGATTTCAACCACTCCTGTGAGACCAGTTTTAGGTTCCGATGCTTCACTTCAGGTTTACTGTATACCTTGGACCATCTTATTGACGATGGAACACAGAAATTGCATCCGAATTTAATACACAAGGCACGATGACGAATTAAGTAAAAGAGGACTGACCCACTCACTATCTATGATTTGAACCTCTCCTGTGAGTCCAGTTTTAGATTACGTTGCTTCACTTCAGATTTACTGTATCCTTTGGACCTTCGTATTGACGATAAAACACAGAAATTGCATCCGAATTTAATAGAAAAAGCACAATGCCGACTTAAGTACAAGAGGATTGACACTCTCACTTTCTATGATTTGAACCTCTCCTGTGAGTCCAGTTTAGATTCCGATGCTTCACTTCAGGTTTACTGTATCCCTTAAACTTTCTTATTGACGATGAAACACAGAATTTGCATCCGAATTTAATACAATAGGCACTATGCCGACTTGAGTACAAGAGGAGTGACACTCTCACTTTCTATGATTTGAACCTCTCCTGTGAGTTGAGTGTTAGATTCCGATGCTTCACTTCATGTTTACTGTATACCCTGCACTTTCTTATTGACGATGATACACAGAAATTACATCCGAATTTAATACAAAAGGCACAGTGAGGACTTAGGTACAAGAGGACTGACACTCTCACTTTCTAAGATTTGAACCTCTCCTGTGAGTCCAGTTTTAGATTCCGATGCTTCACTTCAGGTTTACTGTATTCCTTGGACCTTCTTATTGACGATGAAACAGAGAAATTACATCCGAATTTAATAAAAAAAGCACAATGCCGACTTAAGTACAAGAGGATTGACACTCTCACTTTCTATGATTTGAACCTCTCCTGTGAGTCCAGTTTTAGATTCCGATGCTTCACTTCAGGTTTCCTGTATACCTTGGACCTTCTTATTGACGATGAAACACAGAAATTGCATCCGAATGTAATACAAAAGGCACAATGCCGATTTAACTACAAGAGGACTGACAGTCTCACTTTCTATGATTTGAACCTCTCCTGTGAGTCCAGATTTAGATTCCGATGCTTCACTTCAGGTTTACTGTATACGTTGCACCTTCTTATTGACGATGAATCACAGAGATTGCATCCGAATTTAGTACAAAAGGCACAATTCCGACTTAAGTACAAGAGGACTGACACTCTCAATCTCTATGATTTGAACCTCTCCTGTGATGCCAGTTTTAGATTCCGATGCTTCACTTCAGGTTTACTGTATCCCTTAATCCTTCCTATTGACGATGAAACACAGAAATTGCATCCGAATTTAATACAAAAGGCACAATGCCGTCTGAAGTAAAGAAGGACTGACACTCTTACTTTCAATGATTTGAACCTCTCCGGTGAGTCCAGTTTTAGATTCCGATGCTTCTCTTCAGGTTTACTGTATACTTTGCACCTTCTTACTGACGATGAAACACAGAAATTGCATCGGAATTAAATTCAAAAGCTCAATGCCGACTTAAGTACAAGAGGACTGACATTCTAACTTTCTATTATTTGAACCTCTCCTGTGAGGCCAGTTTTAGATTCCGATGCTTCACTTCAGATTTAGTGTATCCTTGGACCTTCTTATTGACGATAAGACACAGAAATTGCATCCGAATTTAATACAAAAGGCACAATGCCGACTGAAGTAAAAAAGGACTGACACTCTCGCTTTCTATGATTTGAACCTCTCCTGTGAGTCCAGTTTCGGATTCCGATGCTTCACTTCAGGATTACTGTATACCTTGCGCCTTCTTATTGACGATGAAACACAGAAATTGCATCCGAATTGAATACAAAGGGCACAATACCGACTTAAGTACAGGAGGAGTGACACTCTAACTCTCTATGATTTGAACCACTCCTGTGAGTCCAGTTTTAGATTCCGATGCTTCACCTCAGGTTTACTGTATCCCTTGGACCTTCTTATTGACGATGAAACACAGTAATTGCATCGGAATTTAATACAAAGAGCACAATACCGACTTAAGTACAATAGGAGTGACACTCTAACTTTCTATGATTTGATCCTCTCCTGTGAGTCCAGTTTTAGATTCCGAAGCTTCACTTCAGGGTTACTGTATACCTTGGACCTTCTTATTGACGATAAAACACAGAAATTGCATCTGGAGTTAATACAAAAGGCAAAATGCAGACTTAAGTAAAAGAGGACTGACACTCTAACTTTCTATGGTTTGAACCTCTACTGTGAGTCCAGTTTCAGATTGTGAAGCTTCACTTCAGGTTTACTGTATCCCTTGGACGTTCTTATTGACGATGAAACACAGATATTGCATCCGAATATAATACAAATGGCACAATGCCGACTTAAGTTCAAGTGGACTGACACTCTCACTTTCTATGTTTTGAACCTATCCTGTGAGTCCAGTTTCAGATTCCGATGCTTCACTTCAAGTTTACTCTATACCTTGCACCTTCTTATTGACGAAGAAACACAGAAATTGCATCGGGAGTTAATACAAAAGGCACAATGCAGACTTATGTAAAAGAGGACTGACACTCTAACTTTCTGTGATTTGAACCTCTCCTATGAGTCTAGTTTTAGATTCTGATGCTTCACTTCAGGTTTACTGCATCCCTTGGACCTTCTTATTGACGATGAAACACAGAAATTGCTTCCGAATTTAATACAAAAGGCACAATTCCCACTTAAGTAAAAGAGAACTGACACTCTAACATTCTATGATTTGAACCCCTCCGGCGAGTCCAGTTTTAGATTCCGATGCTTCACTTAAGGTTTACTGTATCCCTCGGACCTTCGTATTGTCGATGAAACACAGACATTGCATCCGAATTTAATACAAAAGGCACAATACCGACTTAAGTACAAGAGGAGTGACACTCTAACTCTATATGTTATGTATCACTCCTGTGAAGCCAGTTTTAGATTCCGATGCTTCACTTCAGGTTTACTGTATACGTTGCACCTTCTTATTGACGATGAATCACAGAGATTGCATCCGAATTTAGTACAAAAGGCACAATTCCGACTTAAGTACAAGAGGACTGACACTCTCAATCTCTATGATTTGAACCTCTCCTGTGATGCCAGTTTTAGATTCCGATGCTTCACTTCAGGTTTACTGTACACCTTGGACCTTCTTATTGACGATGGAACACAGAAACTGCATCGCAATTAAATTCAAAAGGCACAATGAAGACTTAAGTACAAGAGGACTGACACTCTGACTTTCTATGATTTGAACCTCTCCTGTGAGTCCAGTTTTAGTTTCCGATGCTTCACTTTAGATTTACTGTATACCTCCGACCGTCTTATTGACGATGAAACACAGAAATTGCATCCGAATTTTATACAAAAGGCACAATGGGGACTTAAGTACAAGAGGGCTGACACTTTATCTTTCTATGATTTGAACCACTCCTGTGAGTCCAGTTTTAGATTCCGATGCTTCACTTCAGGTTTACTGGATACCCTGGACCTCATAATTGACGATGAAACGCAGAGTTTGTATCCCAATTTAATCCAAAAGCACAATTCCGACTTAAGTACAAGAGGACTGACACTCTTACTTTCTATGATTTCAACCACTCCTGTGAGACCAGTTTTAGGTTCCGATGCTTCACTTCAGGTTTACTGTATACCTTGGACCATCTTATTGACGATGGTACACAGAAATTGCATCCGAATTTAATACACAAGGCACAATGACGAATTAAGTAAAAGAGGACTGACCCACTCACTATCTATGATTTGAACCTCTCCTGTGAGTCCAGTTTTAGATTACGTTGCTTCACTTCAGATTTACTGTATCCTTTGGACCTTCGTATTGACGATGAAACACAGTAATTGCATCCGAATTTAATAGAAAAAGCACAATGCCGACTTAAGTACAAGAGGATTGACACTCTCACTTTCTATGATTTGAACCTCTCCTGTGAGTCCAGTTTAGATTCCGATGCTTCACTTCAGGTTTACTGTATCCCTTAAACCTTCTTATTGACGATGAAACACAGAATTTGCATCCGAATTTAATACAATAGGCACTATGCCGACTTAAGAACAAGAGGAGTGACACTCTCACTTTCTATGATTTGAACCTCTCCTGTGAGTCCAGTTTTAGATTCCGATGCTTCACTTCAGGTTTACTGTATACCTTAATCCTTCCTATTGACAATGAAACACAGAAATTGCATCGGAATTAAATACAAAAGACAGAATGCCGACTTAAGTACAAGAAGACTGACTCTTATTACTGTCTATGTATTAAACCATTCCTGTGAGACCAGATTTAGATTCCGATGCTTCACTTCAGGTTTACTGTATCCCTTGGACCTTCTTATTGACGATGAAACACAGAAATTGCATCCGAATTTAATACAAAAGGCACAATGCCGTCTGAAGTAAAGAAGGACTGACACTCTTACTTTCAATGATTTGAACCTCTCCGGTGAGTCCAGTTTTAGATTCCGATGCTTCTCTTCAGGTTTACTGTATACTTTGCACCTTCTTACTGACGATGAAACACAGAAATTGCATCGGAATTAAATTCAAAAGCTCAATGCCGACTTAAGTGCAAGAGGACTGACACTCTAACTTCCAATGATTCGAACCTCTCCTGTGAGTCCAGTTTTAGATTCCGATGCTTAACTTCAGGTTCACTGTATCCCTTAAACCTTCTTATTTTCGATGAAACACAGAAATTGCATCCGAATTTAATACAATTGGCACAATGCCGACTTAAGAACAAGAGGAGTGACACTCTCACTTTCTATGATTTGAACCTCTCCTGTGAGTTGAGTGTTAGATTCCGATGCTTCACTTCATGTTTACTGTATACCCTGCACTTTCTTATTGACGATGATACACAGAAATTACATCCGAATTTAATACAAAAGGCACAGTGAGGACTTAAGTACAAGAGGACTGACACTCTCACTTTCTAAGATTTGAACCTCTCCTGTGAGTCCAGTTTTAGATTCCGATGCTTCACTTCAGGTTTACTGTATTCCTTGGACCTTCTTATTGACGATGAAACAGAGAAATTGCATCCGAATTTAATAAAAAAAGCACAATGCCGACTTAAGTACAAGAGGATTGACACTCTCACTTTCTATGATTTGAACCTCTCCTGTGAGTCCAGTTTTAGATTCCGATGCTTCACTTCAGGTTTCCTGTATACCTTGGACCTTCTTATTGACGATGAAACACAGAAATTGCATCCGAATGTAATACAAAAGGCACAATGCCGATTTAACTACAAGAGGACTGACAGTCTCACTTTCTATGATTTGAACCTCTCCTGTGAGTCCAGATTTAGATTCCGATGCTTCACTTCAGGTTTACTGTATACGTTGCACCTTCTTATTGACGATGAATCACAGAGATTGCATCCGAATTTAGTACAAAAGGCACAATTCCGACTTAAGTACAAGAGGACTGACACTCTCAATCTCTATGATTTGAACCTCTCCTGTGATGCCAGTTTTAGATTCCGATGCTTCACTTCAGGTTTACTGTACACCTTGGACCTTCTTATTGACGATGGAACACAGAAACTGCATCGCAATTAAATTCAAAAGGCACAATGAAGACTTAAGTACAAGAGGACTGACACTCTGACTTTCTATGATTTGAACCTCTCCTGTGAGTCCAGTTTTAGTTTCCGATGCTTCACTTTAGATTTACTGTACACCTCCGACCGTCTTATTGACGATGAAACACAGAAATTGCATCCGAATTTTATACAAAAGGCGCAATGGGGACTTAAGTACAAGAGGGCTGACACTTTATCTTTCTATGATTTGAACCACTCCTGTGAGTCCAGTTTTAGATTCCGATGCTTCACTTCAGTTTTACTGGATACCCTGGACCTCCTAATTGACGATGAAACACAGAGTTTGCATCCCAATTTAATACAAAAGCACAATTCCGACTTAAGTACAAGAGGACTGACACTCTTACTTTCTTTGATTTCAACCACTCTTGTGAGACCAGTTTTAGGTT
Organism: Schistocerca americana; assembly: GCF_021461395.2. Lineage (NCBI taxonomy): Eukaryota > Metazoa > Arthropoda > Insecta > Orthoptera > Acrididae > Schistocerca > Schistocerca americana. The sequence continues at coordinate 62,761,277 of NC_060125.1, forward strand.
CCGATGCTTCACTTCAGGTTTACTGTATACCTTGGACCATCTTATTGACGATGGTACACAGAAATTGCATCCGAATTTAATACACAAGGCACAATGACGAATTAAGTAAAAGAGGACTGACCCTCTCACTATCTATGATTTGAACCTCTCCTGTGAGTCCAGTTTTAGATTACGTTGCTTCACTTCAGATTTACTGTATCCTTTGGACCTTCGTATTGACGATAAAACACAGAAATTGCATCCGAATTTAATAGAAAAAGCACAATGCCGACTTAAGTACAAGAGGATTGACACTCTCACTTTCCATGATTTGAACCTCTCCTGTGAGTCCAGTTTAGATTCCGATGCTTCACTTCAGGTTTACTGTATCCCTTAAACCTTCTTATTGACGATGAAACACAGAATTTGCATCCGAATTTAATACAATAGGCACTATGCCGACTTAAGAACAAGAGGAGTGACACTCTCACTTTCTATGATTTGAACCTCTCCTGTGAGTTGAGTGTTAGATTCCGATGCTTCACTTCATGTTTCCTGTATACCCTGCACTTTCTTATTGACGATGATACACAGAAATTACATCCGAATTTAATACAAAAGGCACAGTGAGGACTTAGGTACAAGAGGACTGACACTCTCACTTTCTAAGATTTGAACCTCTCCTGTGAGTCCAGTTTTAGATTCCGATGCTTCACTTCAGGTTTACTGTATTCCTTGGACCTTCTTATTGACGATGAAACAGAGAAATTGCATCCGAATTTAGTAAAAAAAGCACAATGCCGACTTAAGTACAAGAGGATTGACACTCTCACTTTCTATGATTTGAACCTCTCCTGTGAGTCCAGTTTTAGATTCCGATGCTTCACTTCAGGTTTCCTGTATACCTTGGACCTTCTTATTGACGATGAAACACAGAAATTGCATCCGAATGTAATACAAAAGTCACAATGCCGATTTAACTACAAGAGGACTGACAGTCTCACTTTCTATGATTTGAACCTCTCCTGTGAGTCCAGATTTAGATTCCGATGCTTCACTTCAGGTTTACTGTATACGTTGCACCTTCTTATTGACGATGAATCACAGAGATTGCATCCGAATTTAGTACAAAAGGCACAATTCCGACTTAAGTACAAGAGGACTGACACTCTCAATCTCTATGATTTGAACCTCTCTTGTGATGCCAGTTTTAGATTCCGATGCTTCACTTCAGGTTTACTGTACACCTTGGACCTTCTTATTGACGATGGAACACAGAAACTGCATCGCAATTAAATTCAAAAGGCACAATGAAGACTTAAGTACAAGAGGACTGACACTCTGACTTTCTATGATTTGAACCTCTCCTGTGAGTCCAGTTTTAGTTTCCGATGCTTCACTTTAGATTTACTGTATACCTCCGACCGTCTTATTGACGATGAAACACAGAAATTGCATCCGAATTTTATACAAAAGGCGCAATGGGGACTTAAGTACAAGAGGGCTGACACTTTATCTTTCTATGATTTGAACCACTCCTGTGAGTCCAGTTTTAGATTCCGATGCTTCACTTCAGTTTTACTGGATACCCTGGACCTCCTAATTGACGATGAAACACAGAGTTTGCATCCCAATTTAATACAAAAGCACAATTCCGACTTAAGTACAAGAGGACTGACACTCATACTTTCTTTGATTTCAACCACTCTTGTGAGACCAGTTTTAGGTTCCGATGCTTCACTTCAGGTTTACTGTATACCTTGGACCATCTTATTGACGATGGTACACAGAAATTGCATCCGAATTTAATACACAAGGCACAATGACGAATTAAGTAAAAGAGGACTGACCCTCTCACTATCTATGATTTGAACCTCTCCTGTGAGTCCAGTTTTAGATTACGTTGCTTCACTTCAGATTTACTGTATCCTTTGGACCTTCGTATTGACGATGAAACACAGAAATTGCATCCGAATTTAATAGAAAAAGCACAATGCCGACTTAAGTACAAGAGGATTGACACTCTCACTTTCTATGATTTGAACCTCTCCTGTGAGTCCAGTTTAGATTCCGATACTTCACTTCAGGTTTACTGTATCCCTTAAACCTTCGTATTGACGATGAAACACAGAATTTGCATCCGAATTTAATACAATAGGCACTATGCCGACTTAAGAACAAGAGGAGTGACACTCTCACTTTCTATGATTTGAACCTCTCCTGTGAGTCCAGTTTTAGATTCCGATGCTTCACTTCAGGTTTACTGTATCCCTTAATCCTTCCTATTGACGATGAAACACAGAAATTGCATCCGAATTTAATACAAAAGGCACAATGCCGTCTGAAGTAAAGAAGGACTGACACTCTTACTTTCAATGATTTGAACCTCTCCGGTGAGTCCAGTTTTAGATTCCGATGCTTCTCTTCAGGTTTACTGTATACTTTGCACCATCTTACTGACGATGAAACACAGAAATTGCATCGGAATTAAATTCAAAAGCTCAATGCCGACTTAAGTACAAGAGGACTGACATTCTAACTTTCTATTATTTGAACCTCTCCTGTGAGGCCAGTTTTAGATTCCGATGCTTCACTTCAGATTTAGTGTATCCTTGGACCTTCTTATTGACGATAAGACACAGAAATTGCATCCGAATTTAATACAAAAGGCACAATGCCGACTGAAGTAAAAAAGGACTGACACTCTCGCTTTCTATGATTTGAACCTCTCCTGTGAGTCCAGTTTCGGATTCCGATGCTTCACTTCAGGATTACTGTATACCTTGCGCCTTCTTATTGACGATGAAACACAGAAATTGCATCCGAATTGAATACAAAGGGCACAATACCGACTTAAGTACAGGAGGAGTGACACTCTAACTCTCTATGATTTGAACCACTCCTGTGAGTCCAGTTTTAGATTCCGATGCTTCACCTCAGGTTTACTGTATCCCTTGGACCTTCTTATTGACGATGAAACACAGTAATTGCATCGGAATTTAATACAAAGAGCACAATACCGACTTAAGTACAATAGGAGTGACACTCTAACTTTCTATGATTTGATCCTCTCCTGTGAGTCCAGTTTTAGATTCCGAAGCTTCACTTCAGGGTTACTGTATACCTTGGACCTTCTTATTGACGATAAAACACAGAAATTGCATCTGGAGTTAATACAAAAGGCAAAATGCAGACTTAAGTAAAAGAGGACTGACACTCTAACTTTCTATGGTTTGAACCTCTACTGTGAGTCCAGTTTCAGATTGTGAAGCTTCACTTCAGGTTTACTGTATCCCTTGGACGTTCTTATTGACGATGAAACACAGATATTGCATCCGAATATAATACAAATGGCACAATGCCGACTTACGTTCAAGTGGACTGACACTCTCACTTTCTATGTTTTGAACCTATCCTGTGAGTCCAGTTTCAGATTCCGATGCTTCACTTCAAGTTTACTCTATACCTTGCACCTTCTTATTGACGAAGAAACACAGAGATTGCATCGGGAGTTAATACAAAAGATATAATGCAGACTTAAGTAAAAGAGGACTGACACTCTAACTTTCTGTGATTTGAACCTCTCCTATGAGTCCAGTTTTAGATTCTGATGCTTCACTTCAGGTTTACTGCATCCCTTGGACCTTCTTATTGACGATGAAACACAGAAATTGCATCCGAATTTAATACAAAAGGCACAATTCCCACTTAAGTAAATGAGAACTGACACTCTAACATTCTATGATTTGAACCCCTCCGGCGAGTCCAGTTTTAGATTCCGATGCTTCACTTAAGGTTTACTGTATCCCTCGGACCTTCGTATTGACGATGAAACACAGACATTGCATCCGAATTTAATACAAAAGGCACAATACCGACTTAAGTACAAGAGGAGTGACACTCTAACTCTATATGTTATGTATCACTCCTGTGAAGCCAGTTTTAGATTCCGATGCTTCACTTCAGGTTTACTGTATACGTTGCACCTTCTTATTGACGATGAATCACAGAGATTGCATCCGAATTTAGTACAAAAGGCACAATTCCGACTTAAGTACAAGAGGACTGACACTCTCAATCTCTATGATTTGAACCTCTCCTGTGATGCCAGTTTTAGATTCCGATGCTTCACTTCAGGTTTACTGTACACCTTGGACCTTCTTATTGACGATGGAACACAGAAACTGCATCGCAATTCAATTCAAAAGGCACAATGAAGACTTAAGTACAAGAGGACTGACACTCTAACTTTCTATGATTTGAACCTCTCCTGTGAGTCCAGTTTTAGTTTCCGATGCTTCACTTTAGATTTACTGTATACCTCCGACCGTCTTATTGACGATGAAACACAGAAATTGCATCCGAATTTTATACAAAAGGCACAATGGGGACTTAAGTACAAGAGGGCTGACACTTTATCTTTCTATGATTTGAACCACTCCTGTGAGTCCAGTTTTAGATTCCGATGCTTCACTTCAGGTTTACTGGATACCCTGGACCTCCTAATTGACGATGAAACGCAGAGTTTGTATCCCAATTTAATCCAAAAGCACAATTCCGACTTAAGTACAAGAGGACTGACACTCTTACTTTCTATGATTTCAACCACTCCTGTGAGACCAGTTTTAGGTTCCGATGCTTCACTTCAGGTTTACTGTATACCTTGGACCATCTTATTGACGATGGTACACAGAAATTGCATCCGAATTTAATACACAAGGCACAATGACGAATTAAGTAAAAGAGGACTGACCCACTCACTATCTATGATTTGAACCTCTCCTGTGAGTCCAGTTTTAGATTACGTTGCTTCACTTCAGATTTACTGTATCCTTTGGACCTTCGTATTGACGATGAAACACAGAAATTGCATCCGAATTTAATAGAAAAAGCACAATGCCGACTTAAGTACAAGAGGATTGACACTCTCACTTTCTATGATTTGAACCTCTCCTGTGAGTCCAGTTTAGATTCCGATGCTTCACTTCAGGTTTACTGTATCCCTTAAACCTTCCTATTGACGATGAAACACAGAATTTGCATCCGAATTTAATACAATAGGCACTATGCCGACTTAAGAACAAGAGGAGTGACACTCTCACTTTCTATGATTTGAACCTCTCCTGTGAGTCCAGTTTTAGATTCCGATGCTTCACTTCAAGTTTACTGTATACCTTAATCCTTCCTATTGACAATGAAACACAGAAATTGCATCGGAATTAAATACAAAAGACAGAATGCCGACTTAAGTACAAAAAGACTGACTCTTATTACTGTCTATGTATTAAACCATTCCTGTGAGACCAGATTTAGATTCCGATGCTTCACTTCAGGTTTACTGTATCCCTTGGACCTTCTTATTGACGATGAAACACAGAAATTGCATCCGAATTTAATACAAAAGGCACAATGCCGTCTGAAGTAAAGAAGGACTGACACTCTTACTTTCAATGATTTGAACCTCTCCGGTGAGTCCAGTTTTAGATTCCGATGCTTCACTTCACGTTTACTGTATACCTTGGACCTTCTTATTGACGATGAAACACAGAAATTGCATCGGAATTAAATTCAAAAGGCACAATGCCGACTTAAGTACAAGAGGACTGACACTCTCACTTTGTATGGTTTAAACCTCTCCTGTGAGTCCAGTTTTAGATTCCGATGCTTCACTTCAGGTTTACTGTATACCTTGCACCTTCTTATTGACGATGAAACACAGAAATTGCATCGGAATTAAATTCAAAAGGCACAATGCCGACTTAAGTACAAGAGGATTGACATTCTAATTTTCTATTATTTGAACCTCTCCTGTGAGGTCAGTTTTAGATTCCGAAGCTTCTCTTCAGGTTTACTGTGTGCCTTGGACCTTCTTAATGACGATGAAGGGTTGAAATTGCAACGGAATTAAATTCAAAAGGCACAATGCCGAGTTAAGTACAAGAGGAGTGACACTCTAAACTTCTATGATTTGAACCTCTCCTTTGAGTCCAGTTTTAGATTCCGATGCTTCACTTCAGGTTTACTGTATCCCTTGGTCCTTCTTATTGACGATCAAACACAGAAATTAAATCCTAATTTGATACAAAGTCACGATGCCGACTTAAGTACAAGAGGACAAGCACTCTAACTTTCTATGATTTGAACCTCTCCTGTGAATCCAGTTGTAGATTCCGATGCTTCACTTTAGGTTTACATTATACCTTGGACCTTCTTATTTATAATGAAATACAGAAATTGCATCCGAATTTAATACAAAAGCCACAATTGGGACTGAGGTACAAGAGGGCTGACCCTCTAACTTTCTATGACTTAAACCTCTCCTGTGAGTGCAGTTTTAGATTCCGATGTTTCACTTCAGGTTTACTGTATCCCTTGGACCTTCTTATTGATGATGAAACACAGAAATTGCATCCGAATTTAATAGAAAAGGCACAATGCCGACATAAGTACAAGAGGACTCACACTCTAACTTTGTATGGTTTAAACCTCTCCTGTGAGTCCAGTTTTAGATTCCGATGCTTCACTTCAGGTTTAATGTATACCTTGGACCTTCTTATTGACGATGAAACACAGAATTTGCATCCGAATTTAATACAAAAGGCACAATGCCGACTTAAGTACAAGAGGACTGACACTCTAAATTTCTATGATTTCAACCACTCCTGTGAGTCCAGTTTTAGATTCCGATGCTTCACTTCACGTTTACTGTATACCTTGGACCTTCTTATTGATTATGAAATACACAAATTGCATCCGAATTTAATACAAATTCCACAATGCCGACTTAAGTAAAAGAGGACTGACACTCTCACTTTCTATGATTTGAACCTCTCCTGTGAGTCCAGTTTTAGAATACGATGCATCACATCAGGTTTACTTTATCCCTTGGACCTTCTTATTGACGATGAAACACAGAAGTTGCATCCGAATTTAATAGAAAAGTCACAATGCCGACTTAAGTACAAGAGGACTGACACTCTCACTTTCGATGATTTGAACCTCTCCTGTGAAATGAGTGTAAGATTCCGATGCTTCACTTCAGGTTTACTGTATACCTTGCACCTTCTTATTGACGATGAAACACAGAAAAAGCACCGGAATTTAATACAAAAGGCACAATGCCGACTTAAGTACAAGAGGACTGACATTCTAAATTTTTATTATTTGAACCTCTCCTGTGAGGCCAGTTTTAGATTCCGAAGCTTCTCTTCAGGTTTACTGTGTACCTTGGACCTTCTTAATGACGATGAAGGACTGAAATTGCAACGGAATTAAATTCAAAAGGCACAATGCCGAGTTAAGTACATGAGGAGTGACACTTTAACCTTTTATGATTTGAACCTCTCCTTTGAGTCCAGTTTTTGATTCCGATGCTTCACTTCAGGTTTACTGTATCCCTTGGACCTTCTTATTGACGATCAAACACAGAAATTAAATCCTAATTTGATACAAAGTCACAATGCCGACTTAAGTACAAGAGGACCGACACTCTAACTTTCTATGATTTGAACCTCTCCTGTGAATCCAGTTTCAGATTCCGATGCTTCACTTTAGGTTTACAGTATACCTTGGACCTTCTTATTTAGGACGAAAAAACAGAAATTGCATCCGAATTTAATACAAAAGCCACAATTCGGACTGAGGTACAAGAGGGCTGACACTCTAACTTTCTATGTTTTAAACCTCTCTTGTGAGTGCAGTTTTAGATTCCGATGCATCACTTCAGATTTACTGTATCCCTCGGACCGTCTTATTGACGATGAAACACAGAAATTGCATCCGAATTTAATAGAAACGGCACAATGCCGACTTAAGTACAAGAGGACTGACACTCTCACTTTGTATGATTTAAACCACTCCTGTGAGTCCAGTTTTAGATTCCGATGCTTCACTTCAGGTTTAATATATACCTTGGACCTTCTTATTCACGATGAAACACAGAATTTGCATCCGAATTTAATAGAAAAGTCACAATGCCGACTTAAGTACAAGAGGACTGACACTCTCACTTTCGATGATTTGAACCTCTCCTGTAAAATGAGTGTAAGATTCCGATGCTTCACTTCAGGTTTACTGTATACCTTGCACCTTCTTTTTGACGATGAAACACAGAAAAAGCACCGGAATTTAATACCAAAGGCACAATGCCGACTTAAGTACAAGAGGACTGACATTCTAATTTTCTATTATTTGAACCTCTCCTTTGAGTCCAGTTTTAGATTCCGATGCTTCACTTCAGGTTTACTGTATCCCTTGGACCATCTTATTGACGATCAAACACAGAAATTAAATCCTAATTTGATACAAAGTCACGATGCCGACTTAAGTACAAGAGGACCGACACTCTAACTTTCTATGATTTGAACCTCTCCTGTGAATCCAGTTTTAGATTCCGATGCTTCACTTTAGGTTTACAGTATACCTTGGACCTTCTTATTTGGGATGAAAAACAGAAATTGCATCCGAATTTAATACAAAAGCCACAATTCGGACTGAGGTACAAGAGGGCTGACACTCTAACTTACTATGTTTTAAACCTCTCCTGTGAGTGCAGTTTTAGATTCCGATGCTTCACTTCAGGTTTACTGTATCCCTTGGACCTTCTTATTGACGATGAATCACAGAAATTGCATCCGAATTTAATAGAAAAGGCACAATGCCGACTTAATTACAAGAGGACTGACACTCTCACTTTGTATGATTTAAACCTCTCCTGTGAGTCCAGTTTTAGATTCCGATGCTTCACTTCAGGTTTAATGTATACCTTGGACCTTCTTATTGACGATGAAACACAGAATTTGCATCCGAATTTAATACAAAATGCACAATGCCGACTTAAGTACAAGAGGACTGACACTCTAAATTTCTATGACTTCAACCACTCCTGTGAGTCCAGTTTTAGATTCCGATGCTTCACTTCACGTTTACTGTATACCTTGGACCTTCTTATTGATTATGAAACGCACAAATTGCTTCCGAATTTAATACAAATGCCACAATGCCGACTCAAGTAAAAGAGGACTGACACTCTCACTTTCTATGATTTGAACCTCTCCTGTGAGTCCAGTTTTAGATTCCGATGCTTCACTTCAGGTTTACTTTATCCCTTGGACCTTCTTTTTGACGATGAAACACAGAAATTGCATCCGAATTTAATAGAAAAGTCACAATGCCGACTTAAGTACAAGAGGACTGACACTCTCACTTTCGATTATTTGAACCTCTCCTGTGAAATGAATGTAAGATTCCGATGCTTCACTTCAGGTTTACTGTATACCTTGCACCTTCTTATTGACGATGAAACACAGAAAAAGCACCGGAATTTAATACAAAAGGCACAATGCCGACTAAAGTACAAGAGGACTGACACTCTCGCTTTCGATGATTAGAACCTCTCCTGTGAGTCCAGTTTTAGATTCCAATGCTTCACTTCAGGTTTACTGTATTCCTTGGACCTTCTTATTGACGATGAAACACAGAGTTTGGATCCGAATTTGATACAAAAGGCACAATGCCGACTGAAGTACAAGTGGGCTGACACTCTAACTTTCTATGATATAAACCTCTCCTGTGAGTCCAGTTTTAGATTCCGATGCTTCACTTCAGGTTTACTGCATACCTTGGACCTTCTTATTGACGAAGAAACACAGAATTTGCATCCGAATTTAATACAAAAGGCACAATGCCGACTTAAGTACAAGAGGACTGACACTCTAATTTCTATGATTTCAACCACTCCTGTGAGTCCAGTTTTAGATTCCCATGCTTCACTTCACGTGTACTGTATACCTAGGACCTTCTTATTGATGATGGAACACACAAATTGCATCCGAATTTAATACAAATGCCACAATGCCGACTTAAGTAAAAGAGGACTGACACTCTCACTTGCTATGAATTGAACCTCTCCTGTGCGTCCAGTTTTAAATTCCGATGCATCACTTCAGGTTTACTTTATTCCTTGGACCTACTTATTGACGATGAAACAGAAATTGCATCCGAATTTAATAGAAAAGCCACAATGCCGACTTATGTACAAGTGGACTGACACTCTCACTTTCTATGATTTGAACCTCTCCTGTGAGTCCAGTTTTAGATTCTGATGCTTCACTTCTGGTTTACTGTATCACTTGGACCTTCCTATTGACGATGAAACACAGAAATCGCATCCAAATTTAATACAAAAGGCACAATGCCGACGTAAGTATAAGAGGTCTGACACTCTCACTTTCTAATATTTGAACCTCTCCTATGAGTTGAGTGTTAGATTCCGATGCTTCACCTCAGGTTTACTGTATCCCTTGGACCTTCTTATTGACGATGAAACACAGAAATTGCATCCGAATTTAATACAAAGGGCACAATACAGACTTAAATACAGGAGGAGTGACACTCTAACTTTCTATGATTTGAACCTCTCCTGTGAGTCCAGTTTTAGACTCCGATGCTTCACCTCAGGCTTACTGTATCCCTTGGACCTTCTTATTGACGATGAAACACAGAAATTGCATCCGAATTTAATACAAAGAGCACAATACCGACTTAAGTACGAGAGGAGTGACACTCTAACTTTCTATGATTTGATCCTCTCCTGTGAGTCCAGTTTTAGATTCCGAAGCTTCACTTCAGGGTTACTGTATACCTTGGACCTTCTTATTGACGATGAAACACAGAAATTGCATCCGAATATAATACAAATGGCACAATGCCGACTTAAGTTCAAGTGGACTGACACTCTCACTTTCTATGATTTGAAACTATCCTGTGTGTCCAGTTTCAGATTCCGATGCTTCACTTCAAGTTTACTGTATACCTTGCACCTTCTTATTGACGAAGAAACACAGAAATTGCATCGGGAGTTAATACAAAAGGCACAATGCAGAATTAAGTAAAAGAGGACTGACACTCTGTGATTTGAACCTCTCCTGTGAGTCCAGTTTTAGATTCTGATGCTTCAATTCAGGTTTGCTGCATCCCTTGGACCTTCGTATTGACGATGAAACACAGACATTGCATCCGAATTTAATTCAAAAGGCACAATACCGACTTAAGTACAAGAGGAGTGACACTCTAACTCTATATGATATGTATCACTCCTGTGAAGCCAGTTTTAGATTCCGATGCTTCACTTCAGGTTTACTGTATCCCTTGGACCTTCTTATTGACGATGAAACACAGAAATTGCAACCTAATTCAATACAAATGGCACAATGCCAACTTAAGAACAAGAGCACTGACTCTCTCATTTTCTATTATTTGAACCTGTCTTGTGAGACCGGTTTTAGGTTCCTATGCCTCACTTCAGGTTTACTGTATCCCTTGGACCTTCTTATTGACGATGAAACACAGAAATTGCATCGGAATTAAATTCCGAAGGCACAATGCCGACATAAGTAAAAGAGGACTGACACTCTCACTTTCTTTGATTTGAACCTCTCCTGTGAGTCCAGCTTTAGATTCCGATGCTTCACTTCAGGTTTAGTGTATACCTTGCACCTTCTTATTGACGATGAAACACAGAAATTGCATCGGAATTAAATTCAAAAGGCACAATGCCGACTTAACTACAAGAGGACTAACATTCTAATTTTCTATTATTAGAACCTCTCCTGTGAGGCCAGTTTTAGATTCCGAAGCTTCTCTTCAGGTTTACTGTGTACCTTGGACCTTCTTAATGACGATGAAGGACTGAAATTGCAACGGAATTAAATTCAAAAGGCACAATGCCGACTTAAGTACATGAGGAGTGACACTCTAACCTTCTATGATTTGAACCTCTCCTTTGAGTCCAGTTTTAGATTCCGATGCTTCACTTCAGGTTTACTGTATCCCTTGGACCTTCTTATCGACGATCAAACACAGAAATTAAATCCTAATTTGATACAAAGTCACGATGCCGACTTAAGTACAAGAGGACCGACACTCTAACTTTCTATGATTTGAACCTCTCCTGTGAATCCAGTTTTAGATTCCGATGCTTCACTTTAGGTTTACAGTATACCTTGGACCTTGTTATTTAGGATGAAAAACAGAAATGCATCCGAATTTAATACAAAAGCCACAATTCGGACTGAGGTACAAGAGGGCTGACACTCTAACTTTTTATGTTTTAAACCTCTCTGTGAGTCCAGTTTTAAATTCCGATGCTTCACTTCAGGTTTACTGTATACCTTGGACCTTCTTATTGACGATGAAACACAGAAATTGCATCCGAATTTAATACAAAAGGCACAATGCCGACGTATGTATAAGAGGACTGACACTCTCACTTTCTATGATTTGAACCTCTCCTATGAGTTGAGTGTTAGATTCCGATGCTTCACTTCAGGTTTACTGTATCCCTTGGACCTTCTTATTGACGAAGAAACACAGAGTTAGGGTCTGAATTTAATACAAATTGCAGAATGCCGACTTAAGTACAAGAGGACTGACACTCTAACATTCCATGATTTTAACCGCTCCTGTGAGTCCAGTTTTGGATTCCGATGCTTCACTTTAGGTTTACTGTATCCCTTGGTCCTTCTTATTGACGGTGAAACACAGAAATTGCATCCGAATTTAATACAAAGAGCACAATACCGACTTAAGTACAGGAGGAGTGACACTCTAACTTTCTATGATTTGAACCTCTCCTGTGAGTCCAGTTTTAGATTCCGATGCTTCACTTCAGGTTTACTGTATCCCTTGGACGTTCTTATTGACGATGAAACTCAGAAATTGCATCCGAATACAATACAAATGGCACAATGCCGACTTAAGTTCAAGTGGACTGACACTCTCACTTTCTATGATTTGAACCTATCCTGTGAGTCCAGTTTTACATTCCGATGCTTCACTTCAGGTTTACTGTATACCTTGCACCTTCTTATTGACGATGAAACACAGAAATTGCACCGGGAGTTAATACAAAAGGCACAATGCAGACATAAGTAAAAGAGGACTGACACTCTAACTTTCTGTGATTTGAACCACTCCTGTGAGTCCAGTTATAGATTCTGATGCTTCACTTCAGGTTTACTGTATCCCTTGGACCTTTTTATTGACGACGAAACACAGATATTTCATCCGAATTTAATACAAAAGGCACAATGCCGACATAAGTAAAAGAGAACTGACACTCTAACATACTATGATTTGAACCCCTCCGGCGTTCCTGTTTTGATTCCGATGCTTCACTTGATGTTTACTGTATCCCTCGGACCTTCGTATTGACGATGAAACACAGACATTGCATCCGAATTTAATACAAAAGGCACAATACCGACTTAAGTACAAGAGGAGTGACACTCTAACTTTCTATGATTTGGATCTGTCCTGTGAAGCCAGTTTCAGATTGCGATGCTGCACTTCAGGTTTACTGTATCCCTTGGACCTTCTTATTGACGGTGAAACACAGAAATTGCATCCGAATTTAATACAAAAATCACAATGCCGACTTAAGTAAAAGAGAACTGACACTCTAACATACTATGATTTGAACCCCTCCGGCGATCCAGTTTTAGATTCCGATGCTTCACTTCAGGTTTACTGTATACCTTGGAACTTCTTATTGACGATGAAACACAGAATTTGCATCCGAATTTAATACAAAAGGCACAATGCCGACTTAAGTACAAGAGGACTGACACTCTAAGTTTCTATGATTTCAATCACTCCTGTGAGTCCAGTTTTAGATTCCGATGCTTCACTTCACGTTTACTGTATACCTTGGACTTTCTTATTTATGATGAAAAACAGAAATTGGATCCAAATTTAATACAAAAGGCACAATGCAGACATAAGTAAAGGAGGACTGACACTCTAACTTTCTATGATTTGAACCTCTCCTGTGAGTCCAGTTTTAGATTCTGATGCTTCACTTCAGGTTTACTGTATCCCTTGGACCTTCTTATTGACGATGAAACACAGAAATTGCACCCGAATTTAATACAAAAGGCACAATGCCGACTTAAGTAAAAGAGAACTGACTCTCTAACATTCTATGATTTGAACCCCTCCTGCGAGTCCAGTTTTAGATTCTGATGCTTCACTTAAGGTTTACTGTATCCCTCGGACCTTCGTATTGACGATGAAACACAGACATTGCATCCGTATTTAATACAAAAGGCACAATACCGACTTAAGTACAAGAGGAGTGACACTCTAACATTCTATGATTTGGATCATTCCTGTGAAGCCAGTTTTAGATTCCGATGCTTCACTTCAGGTTTACTGTATCCCTTGCACCTTCTTATTGACGATGATACACAGAAATTGCAACCGAATTTAATACAAATGGCATAATGCCATTTTAAGCACAAGAGGTTTGACACTCTCATTTTCTATTATTTGAACCTCTCCTGTGAGTCCAATTTTTGATTTCTATGCTTCACATCAGGTTTACTGTATCCCTTGGACCTTCTTATTGACGATGAAACACAGAAATTTCATCGGAATTAAATTCAAAAGGCACAATGCCTACCTAAGTAAAAGAGGACTGACACTCTCACTTTCTTTGATTTGAACTTCTCCTGTGAGTCCAGTTTTAGACCCCGATGTTTCACTTCAGGTTTACTGTATACCTTGAACCTTCTCATTGACGATGAAACTCAGAAATTGCATCGGAATTAAATTCAAAAGGCACAATGCCGACTTAAGTACAAGAGGACTGACACGCTAAATTTCTATGATTAGAACCTTTCCTGTGAGTCCAGTTTTAGATTCCGATGCTTCACTTCAGGTTTACTGTATCCCTTGGACCTTCTTATTGACGATGAAACACAGAAATTGCTTCCGAATATAATACAAATGGCACAATGCCGACTTAATTTCAGTTGGACTGACACTCTCACTTTCTATGATTTGAACCTATCCTGTGAGTCCAGTTTTACATTCCGATGCTTCACTTCAGGTTTACTGTATACCTTGCACCTTCTTATTGAGGATGAAACACAGAAATTGCACCGGGGGTTAATACAAAAGGCACAATGCAGTCATAAGTAAAAGAGGACTGACACTCTAGCTTTCTGTGATTTGAACCACTCCTGTGAGTCCAGTTATAGATTCTGATGCTTCACTTCAGGTTTACTGCATCCCTTGGACCTTCTTATTGACGATGAAACACAGAAATTGCATCCGAATTTAATACAAAAGGCACAATGCCGACATAAGTAAAAGAGAACTGACACTCTAACATACTATGATTTGAACCCCTCCGGCGTTCCAGTTTTGATTCCAATGCTTCACTTGAGGTTTACTGTATCCCTCGGACCTTCGTATTGACGATGAAACACAGACATTGCATCCGAATTTAATACAAAAGGCACAATACCGACTTAAGTACAAGAGGAGTGACACTCTAACTTTCTATGATTTGGATCTGTCCTGTGAAGACAGTTTTAGATTGCGATGCTTCACTTCAGGTTAACTGTATCCCTTGGACCTTCTTATTGACGATGAAACACAGAAATTGCATCCGAATTTAATACAAAAGGCACAATGCCGACTTAAGAAAAAGAGAACTGACACTCTAACATACTATGATATGAACCCCTCCGGCGATCCAGTTTTAGGTTCCGATGTTTCACTTCAGGTTTACTGTATACCTTGGAACTTCTTATTGACGATGAAACACAGAATTTTCATCCGAATTTAATACAAAAGGCACAATGCCGACTTAAGTACAAGAGGACTGACACTCTAAGTTTCTATGATTTCAATCACTCCTGTGAGTCCAGTTTTAGATTCCGATGCTTCACTTCACGTTTACTGTATACCTTGGACTTCCTTATTGATGATGAAACACAGAAATTGCATCCGAATTTAATACAAATGCCACAATGCTGACTTAAGTAAAAGAGGACTGACACTCTCACTTTCTATGATTTGAAACTCTCCTGTGAGTCCAGTTTTAGATTCCGATGCATCACGTCAGGTTAACTTTATCCCTTGGACCTTCTTATTGACGACGAAAGACAGAAATTGCATCCGAATTCAATAGAAGAGTCACAATGCCGTCTTAAATACAAGTGGACTGACACTCTCACTTTCTATGATTTGAAACTCTCCTGTGAGTCCAGTTTTAGATTCTGATGCTTCACTTCAGGTTTACTGTATCACTTGGACCTTCCTATTGCATCCGAATTTAATACAAAAAGCACAATGCCGACGTAAGTACAAGAGGACTGACACTCTAACATTCTATGATTTTAAGCGTTTCTGTGAGTCCAGTTTTAGATTCCGATGCTTCACTTCAGGATCACTGTATACCTTGCACCTTCTTATTGACGACGAAACACAGATATTGCATCCGAATTTAATAGAAAAGGCACAATTCCGACCTAAGTACAAGAGGACTGACATTCTAACATTCTATGATTTGAACCTCTCCTGTGAGTCCAGTTTTAGATTCCGATGCTTCACATCAGGTTTACTGTATCCCTTGGACCTTCTTATTGATGATGAATCACAAAAATTGCTTCCGAATTTAATACAAAACGCACAATACCGACTTAAGTACAAGAGGAGTGACACTCTAACTGTCTATGATTTGATCCTCTCCTGTGACTCCAGTTTTAGATTCCGATGCTTCACTTCAGGTTTACTGTATCCCTTCGACCTTCTTATTGACGATGAAACACAGAAATTGCATCCGAATATAATACAAATGTCACAATGCAGAATTAAGTTCAAGTGGACTGACACTCTCACTTTCTATGATTTGAACCTATCCTGTGAGTCCAGTTTTAGATTCCGATGCTTCACTTCACGTTTATTGTATACCTTGCACCCTCTTATTGACGATGAAACACAGAAATTGCATCGGGAGTTAATACAAAAGGCACAATGCAGACATAAGTAAAGGAAGACTGACACTCTAACTTTCAATGATTTGAACCTCTCCTGTGAGTCCAGTTTTAGATTCTGATGCTTCACTTCAGGTTTACTGTATCCCTTGGACCTTCTTATTGACGATGAAACACAGAAATTGCACCCGAATTTAATACAAAAGGCACAATGCCGACTTAAGTAAAAGAGAACTGACTCTCTAACATTCTATGATTTGAACCCCTCCTGCGAGTCCAGTTTTAGATTCTGATGCTTCACTTAAGGTTTACTGTATCCCTCGGACCTTCGTATTGACGATGAAACACAGACATTGCATCCGAATTTAATACAAAAGGCACAATACCGACTTAAGTACTAGAGGAGTGACACTCTAACATTCTATGATTAGAACCTTTCCTGTGAGACCAGTTTTAAATTCCGATGCTTCACTTCAGGTTTACTGTATCCCTTGGACCTTCTTATTAACGATGAAACACAGAAATTGCATCCGAATTTAATACAAAGAGCACAATACCGACTTAAGTACAGGAGGAGTGACACTCTAACTTTCTATGATTTGAACCTCTCCTGTGAGTCCAGTTTTAGATTCCGATGCTTCACTTCAGGATTACTGTATACCTTGCACCTTCTTATTGACGATGAAACACAGAAATTGCATCCGAATTTAATAGAAAAGGCACAATGCCGACATAAGTACAAGAGGACTGACATTCTAACATTCTATGATTTGAACCTCTCCTGTGAGTCCAGTTTTAGATTCCGATGCTTCACTTCAGGTTTACTGTATACCTTGGACCTTCTTATTGATGATGAAACACAGTAATTGCATCCGAATTTAATACAAAAGGCACAATACCGACTTAAGTACAAGAGGAGTGACACTCTAACTTTCAATGATTTCATCCTCTCCTGCGAGTCCGGTTTTCGATTCCGATGCTTCACTTCATGTTTATTGTATACCTTGCACCCTCTTATTGACGATGAAACACAGAAATTGCATCGGGAGTTAATACAAAAGGCACAATGCAGACATAAGTAAAGGAAGACTGACACTCTAACTTTCTATGATTTGAACCTCTCCTGTGAGTCCAGTTTTAGATTCTGATGCTTCACTTCAGGTTTACTGTATCCCTTGGACCTTCTTATTGACGATGAAACACAGAAATTGCACCCGAATTTAATACAAAAGGCACAATGCCGACTTAAGTAAAAGAGAACTGACTCTCTAACATTCTATGATTTGAACCCCTCCTGCGAGTCCAGTTTTAGATTCTGATGCTTCACTTAAGGTTTACTGTATCCCTCGGACCTTCGTATTGACGATGAAACACAGACATTGCATCCGAATTTAATACAAAAGGCACAATACCGACTTAAGTACTAGACGAGTGACACTCTAACATTCTATGATTTGGATCATTCCTGTGAAGCCAGTTTTAGATTCCGATGCTTCACTTCAGGTTTACTGTATCCCTTGCACCTTCTTATTGACGATGATACACAGAAATTGCAACCGAATTTAATACAAATGGCATAATGCCATTTTAAGCACAAGAGGTTTGACACTCTCATTTTCTATTATTTGAACCTCTCCTGTGAGTCCAATTTTTGATTCCTATGCTTCACGTCAGGTTTACTGTATCCCTTGGACCTCCTTATTGACGATTAAACACAGAAATTTCATCGGAATTAAATTCAAAAGGCACAATGCCGACCTTAGTAAATAAGGACTGACACTCTCACTTTCTTTGATTTGAACTTCTCCTGTGAGTCCAGTTTTAGATTCCAATGTTTCACTTCAGGTTTACTGTATACCTTGAACCTTCTTATTGACGATGAAACTCAGGAATTGCATCGGAATTAAATTCAAAAGGCACAATGCCGACTTAAGTACAAGAGGACTGACACTCTAACTTTCTATGATTAGAACCTTTCCTGTGAGTCCAGTTTTAGATTCCGATGCTTCACTTCAGGTTTACTGTATCCCTTGGACCTTCTTATTGACGATGAAACACAGAAATTGCATCCGAATTTAATACAAAGAGCACAATACCGACTTAAGTACAGGAGGAGTGACACTCTAACTTGCTATGATTTGAACCTCTCCTGTGAGTCCAGTTTTAGATTCCGATGCTTCACTTCAGGATTACTGTATACCTTGCACCTTCTTATTGACGATGAAACACAGAAATTGCATCCGAATTTAATAGAAAAGGCACAATGCCGACATAAGTACAAGAGGACTGACATTCTAACATTCTATGATTTGAACCTCTCCTGTGAGTCCGGTTTTAGATTCCGATGCTTCACTTCAGGTTTACTGTATACCTTGGACCTTCTTATTGCTGATGAAACACAGTAATTGCATCCGAATTTAATACAAAAGGCACAATACCGACTTAAGTACAAGAGGAGTGACACTCTAACTTTCAATGATTTCATCCTCTCCTGCGAGTCCGGTTTTAGATTCCGATGCTTCACTTCAGGGTTACTGTATCCCTTAGACCTTCTTACTGACGATGAAACACACAATTTGCATCGGGAGTTAATACAAACGGCACAATGCTGAGTTAAGTAAAAGAGGACTGACACTCTAACTTTCTATGATTTGAACCTCTCCTGTGAGTCCAGTTTTAGATTCTGATGCTTCACTTCAGGTTTACTGTATCCCTTGGATGTTCTTATTGACGATGAAACACAGAAATTGCATCCGAATTTAATACACAAGGCACAATGCCGACTTAAGTAAAAGAGATCTGACACTCTAACATTCTATGATTTGAACCCCTCCGGCGAGTCCAGTTTTAGATTCCGATGCTTCACTTAAGGTTGACTGTATCCCTCGGACCTTCGTATTGACGATGAAACACAGACATTGCATCCGAATTTAATACAAAAGGCACAATACCGACATAAATACAAGAGGAGTGACACTTTAACATTCTATGATTTGGATGTCTCCTGTGAAGCCAGTTTTAGATTCCGATGCTTTACTTCAGGTTTACTGTATCCCTTGGACCTTCTTATTGACGATGAAACACAGAAATTGCATCGGAATTGAATTCAGAAGGCACAATGCCGACATAAGTAAAAGATTACTGACACTCTCACTTTCTTGGATTTGAACCTCTCCTGTGAGTCCAGTTTTAGATTCCGGTGCTTCACATCAGGTTTACTGTATACCTTGCACCTTCTTATTGACGATGAAACACAGAAATTGCATGGGAATTAAATTCAAAAGGCACAATGCCGACTTAAGTACAAGAGGACTGACATTCTAACTTTCTATTATTTGAACATCTCCTGTGAGGCCAGTTTTAGAATCCGAAGCTTCTCTTAAGGTTTACTGTGTACCTTGGACCTTCTTAATGACGATATGACGATAAAGGACTGAAATTGCATCGGAATTAAATTCAAAAGGCACAATGCCGAGTTAAGTACATGAGGACTGACACTCTAACCTTCTATGATTTGAACCTCTCCTTTGAGTCCAGTTTTAGATTCCTATGCTTCACTTCAGGTTTACTGTATCACTTGGACCTTCCTATTGACGATGAAACACAGAAATTGCATCCGAATTTCATACAAAAGGCACAATGCCGACGTAAGTACAAGAGGAGTGACACTCTCACTTTCTAAGATTTGAACCTCTCCTATGAGTTAAGTGTTAGATTCCGATGCTTCACTTCAGGTTTACTGTATCCCTTGGACCTTCTTATTGACGATCAAACACAGAATTTGCTTCCGCATTTAATACAAAAGGCACAATGCCGACTTAAGTACAAGAGGACTGACACTCTCACTTTCTATGATTTGAACCTCTCCTGTGAGTCCAGTTTTAGATTCCGATGCATCACTTCAGGTTTACTTTATCCCTCGGACCTTCTTATCGACGATGAAACACAGAAATTTAATAGAAGAGTCACAATGCCGACTTAAGTACAAGTGACCTGACACTCTCACTCACTATGATTTGAACCTCTCCTGTGAGTCCAGTTTTTGATTCCTATGCTTCACTTCAGGTTTACTGTATCACTTGGACCTTCCTATTGACGATGAAACAC
This sequence comes from Schistocerca americana, assembly GCF_021461395.2. NCBI lineage: Eukaryota > Metazoa > Arthropoda > Insecta > Orthoptera > Acrididae > Schistocerca > Schistocerca americana. Next base: position 62,782,147 of record NC_060125.1, read on the forward strand.
AGAAATTGCATCCGAATTTAATACAAAAGGCACAATGCCGACGTAAGTACAAGAGGAGTGACACTCTCACTTTCTAAGATTTGAACCTCTCATATGAGTTAAGTGTTAGATTCCGATGCTGCACTTCAGGTTTACTGTATCCCTTGGACCTTCTTATTGACGATGATTCACAGAGTTTGGATCTGAATTTAATACAAAATGCACAATGTCGACTTAAGTACAAGAGGACTGACACTCTAACTTTCTATGATTTGAACCTCTCCTGTGTGTCCAGTTTTAGATTCCTATGCTTCACTTCAGGTTTACTGTATCCCTTGGACCTTCTTATTGACGATGAAACACAGAAATTGCATCCGAATATAATACAAATGGCACAATGCCAACTTAAGCACAAGAGGACTGACACTCTCATTTTCTATTATTTGAACCTGTCCTGTCAGTCCAGTTTTAGATTCCTATGCTTCACTTCAGGTTTACTGTATCCCTTGGACCTTCTTATTGACGATAATACACAGAGTTTGGATCTGAATTTAATACAAAATGCACAATGTCGACTTAAGTTCAAGTGGACTGACACTCTCACTTTCTTTGATTTGAACCTATCCTGTGAGTCCAGTTTTAGATTCCGATGCTTCACTTCAGGTTTAGTGTATACCTTGCACCTTCTTATTGACGATGAAACACAGAAATTGCATCGGGAGGTAATACAAAAGGCACAATGCAGACTTAAGTAAAAGAAGACTGACACTCTAACTTTCTATGATTTGAACCCCTCCTGTGAGTCCAGTTTTAGATTTTGATGCATCACTTCAGGTTTACTGTATCCCTTGGACCTTCTTATAGACGATGTAACACTGAAATTGCATCCGAAATTAATACAAAAGGCACAATGACGACTTAAGTAAAAGAGAACTGACATTCTAACATTCTATGATTGGAACCACTCCTGCGAGTCCAGTTTTAGATTCTGATGCTTAACTTAAGGTTTACTGTATCCCTCGGACCTTCGTATTGACGATGAAACACAGACATTGCATTCGAATTTAATACAAAAGGCACAATACCGACTTAAGTACAAGAGGAGTGACACTCTAACTTTCTATGATTTGAAGCTCTCCCTTGAAGCCAGTTTTAGATTCCGATGCTTCACTTCAGGATTACTGTATCCCTTGCACCTTCTTATTGACGATGAAACACAGAAATTGCAACCGAATTTAATACAAATGGCACAATGCCAACTTAAGCACAAGAGGACTGACACTCTCATTTTCTATTATTTGAACCTGTCCTGTCAGTCCAGTTTTAGATACCTATGCTTCACTTCAGGTTTACTGTATCCCTTGGACCTTCTTATTGACGATGAAACACAGATATTGCATCGGAATTAAATTCAGAAGGCACAATGCCGACATAAGTAAAAGAGGACTGACACTCTCTCTTTCTTTGATTTGAACCTCTTCTGTGAGTCCAGTTTTAGATTCCGATGCTTCACTTCAGGTTTACTGTATACCTTGCACCTTCTTATTGACGATGAAACACAGAAATTGCATCGGAATTAAATTCAAAAGGCACAATGCCGACTTAAGTACAAGAGGACTGACATTCTAACTTTCTATAATTTGAACATCTCCTGTGAGGCCAGTTTTAGAATCCGAAGCTTCTCTTAAGGTTTACTGTGTACCTTGGACCTTCTTAATGACGATATGACGATGAAGGACTGAAATTGCATCGGAATTAAATTCAAAAGGCACAATGCCGAGTTAAGTACATGAGGACTGACACTCTAACCTTCTATGATTTGAACCTCTCCTTTGAGTCCAGTTTTAGATTCCGATGCTTCACTTCAGGTTTACTGTATCCCTTGGACCTTCTTATTGACGATCAAACACAGAAATTGCATCCTAATTTGATACAAAGTCACAATGCCGACTTAAGTACAAGAGGACTGACACACTAACTTTCTATGATTTGAACCTCACCTGTGAATCCAGTTTTAGATTTCGATGCTTCACTTTAGGTTTACAGTATACCTTGGACCATCTTATTTAGGATGAAACACAGAAATTGCATCCGAATTTAATACAAAAGGCACAATTCCAACTGAAGTACAAGAGTGCTGACACTCTAACTTTCTATGATTTAAACCTCTCCTGTGAGTCCAGTTTTAGATTCCGATGCTTCACTTCAGGTTTACTGTATCCCTTGGACCTTCTTATTGACGATGAAACACAGAAATTGAATCCGAATTTAATACAAATGGCACAATGTCGATTTGAGTACAAGAGGAATTACACTCTCACTTTCTATGATTTGAACCTCTCCTGTGCGTCCAGTTTTAGATTCCGATGCTTCACTTCAGGATTACTGTATACCTTGCACCTTCTTATTGACGATGAAACACAGAAATTGCATCCGAATTTAATAGAAAAGGCACAATGCCGACATAAGTACAAGAGGACTGACATTCTAACATTCTATGATTTGAACCTCTCCTGTGAGTCCAGTTTTGGATTCCGTTGCTTCACTTCAGGTTTACTGTATCCCTTGGACCTTCTTATTGATGATGAAACACAGAAATTGCATCCGAGTTTAATACAAAAGGCACAATACCGACTTAAGTACAAGAGGAGTGACACTCTAACTTTCAATGATTTGATCCTCTCCTGTGAGTCCGGTTTTAGATTCCGATGCTTCACTTCAGGGTTACTGTATCCCATAGACCTTCTTATTGACGATGAAACACAGAAATTGCATCCGAATTTAATACAAAAGGCACAATGCCGACATAAGTAAAATAGAACTGACACTCTAACATTCTATGATTTGAACCCCTCCGGCGAGTCCAGTTTTAGATTCCGATGCTTCACTTAAGGTTGACTGTATCCCTCGGACCTTCGTATTGACGATGAAACACAGACATTGCATCCGAATTTAATACAAAAGGCACAATACCGACATAAGTACAAGAGGAGTGACCCTCTAACATACTATGATTTGGATGTCTCCTGTGAAGCCAGTTTTAGATTCCGATGCTTCACTTCAGGTTTACTGTATCCCTTGGACCTTCTTATTGACGAGGAAACACAGAAATTGCAACCGAATTTAATACAAATGGCACAATGCCAACTTAAGCACAAGAGGACTGACACTCTCATTTTCTATTATTTGAACCTGTCCTGTCAGTCCAGTTTTAGATTCCTATGCTTCACTTCAGGTTTACTGTATCCCTTGGACCTTCTTATTGACGATGAAACACAGAAATTGCATCGGAATTAAATTCAGAAGGCACAATGCCGACATAAGTAAAAGAGGACTGACACTCTCACTTTCTTTGATTTGAACCTCTCCTGTGAGTCCAGTTTTAGATTCCGGTGCTTCACTTCAGGTTTACTGTATACCTTGCACCTTCTTATTGACGATGAAACACTGAAATTGCATCGGAATTAAATTCAAAAGGCACAATGCCGACTTAAGTACAAGAGGACTGACATTCTAACTTTCTATGATTTGAACCTCTTCCGTGAGTCCTGTTTTGATTCCGATGCATCACTTAAGGTATACTTTATCCCTCGGACCTTCTTATCGACGATGAAACACAGAAATTTAATAGAAGAGTCACAATGCCGACTTAAGTACAAGTGGCCTGACACTCTCACTTTCTATGATTTGAACCTCTCCTGTGAGTCCAGTTTTAGATTCCGATGCTTCACTTCAGGTTTACTGTATACCTTGCACCTTCTTATTGACGATGAAACACAGAAATTGCATCGGGAGGTAATACAAAAGGCACAATGCAGACTTAAGTAAAAGAAGACTGACACTCTAACTTTCTGTGATTTGAACCCCTCCTGTGAGTCCAGTTTTAGATTCTGATGCATCACTTCAGGTTTACTGTATCCCTTGGACTTCCTTATAGACGATGAAACACTGAAAATGCATCCGAATTTAATACAAAAGGCACAATGACGACTTAAGTAAAAGAGAACTGACACACTAACATTCTATGATTGGAACCCCTCCTGCGAGTCCAGTTTTAGATTCTGATGCTTAACTTAAGGTTTACTGTATCCCTCGGACCTTCGTATTGACGATGAAACACAGACATTGCATTCGAATTTAATACAAAAGGCACCATACCGACTTAAGTACAAGAGGAGTGACACTCAAACTTTCTATGATTTGGAGCTCTCCCTAGAAGCCAGTTTTAGATTCCGATGCTTCAGTTCAGGATTACTGTATCCCTTGCACCTTCTTATTGACGATGAAACACAGAAATTGCAACCGAATTTAATACAAATGGCACAATGCCAACTTAAGAACAAGAGGACTGACACTCACATTTTCTATTATTTGAACCTGTCCTGTCAGTCCAGTTTTAGATTCCGATGCTTCACTTCAGGTTTACTGTATACCTTGCACCTTCTTATTGACGATGAAACACAGAAATTGCATCGGAATTAAATTCAAAAGGCACAATGCCGACTTAAGTACAAGAGGACTGACATTCTAACTTTCTATTATTGGAACATCTCCTGTGAGGCCAGTTATAGAATCCGAAGCTTCTCTTAAGGTTTACTGTGTACCTTGGACCTTCGTAATGACGATATGACGATGAAGGACTGAAATTGCATCGGAATTAAATTCAAAAGGCACAATGCCGAGTTAAGTACATGAGGACTGACACTCTAACCTTCTATGATTTGAACCTCCCTTTGAGTCCAGTTTTAGATTCCGAAGCTTCGCTTCAGGTTTACTGTATCCCTTGGACCTTCTTATTGACGATCAAACACAGAATATGCATCCTAATTTGATACAAAGTCACAATGCCGACTTAAGTACCAGAGGACTGACACTCTCACTTTCTATGATTTGAACCTCTCCTGTGAGTCCAGTTTTTGATTCCTATGCTTCACTTCAGGTTTACTGTATCACGTGGACCTTCCTATTGACGATGAAACACAGAAATTGCATCCGAATTTAATACAAAAGGCACAATGCCGACGTAAGTACAAGAGGACTGACACTCTCACTTTCTAAGACTTGAACCTCTCCTATGAGTTAAGTGTTAGATTCCGATGCTTCACTTCAGGTTTACTGTATCCCTTGGACCTTCTTATTGACGATGATACACAGAGTTTGGATCTGAATTTAACACAAAATGCACAATGTCGACTTAAGTACAAGAGGACTGGCACTCTAACTTTCTATGATTTTAACCGCTCCTGTGAGTCCAGTTTTAGATTCCGATGCTTCACTTCAGGTTTACTGTATCCCTTGGACCTTCATATTGACGATGAAACACAGAATTGCATTCGAATTTCATACAAAGAGCACAATACCGACTTAAGTACAGGAGGAGTGACACTCTAACTTTCTATGAGTTGAACCCCTCCTGTGAGTCCAGTTTTAGATTTTGATGCATCACTTCAGGTTTACTGTATCCCTTGGACCATCTTATTGACGATGAAACACAGACATTGCATTCGAATTTAATACAAAAGGCACAATACCGACTTAAGTACAAGAGGAGTGACACTCCAACTTTCTATGATTTGGAGCTCTCCCTTGAAGCCAGTTTTAGATTCCGATGCTTCACTTCAGGATTACTGTATCCCTTGCACCTTCTTATTGACGATGAAACACAGAAATTGCAACCGAATTTAATACAAATGGCACAATGCCAACTTAAGCACAAGAGGACTGACACTCTCATTTTCTATTATTTGAACCTGTCCTGTCAGTCCAGTTTTAGATACCTATGCTTCACTTCAGGTTTACTGTTTCCCTTGGACCTTCTTATTGACGATGAAACACAGATATTGCATCGGAATTAAATTCAGAAGGCACAATGCCGACATAAGTAAAAGAGGACTGACACTCTCTCTTTCTTTGATTTGAACCTCTCCTGTGAGTCCAGTTTTAGATTCCGATGCTTCACTTCAGGTTTACTGTATACCTTGCACCTTCTTATTGACGATGAAACACAGAAATGGCATCGGAATTAAATTCAAAAGGCACAATGCCGAGTTAAGTACATGAGGACTGACACTCTAACCTTCTATGATTTGAACCTCTCCTTTGAGTCCAGTTTTAGATTCCGATGCTTCACTTCAGGTTTACTGTATCCCTTGGACCTTCTTATTGACGATCAAACACAGAAATTGCATCCTAATTTGATACAAAGTCACAATGCCGACTTAAGTACAAGAGGACTGACACACTAACTTTCTATGATTTGAACCTCACCTGTGAATCCAGTTTTAGATTTCGATGCTTCACTTTAGGTTTACAGTATACCTTGGACCATCTTATTTAGGATGAAACACAGAAATTGCATCCGAATTTAATACAAAAGGCACAATTCCAACTGAAGTACAAGAGTGCTGAAACTCTAACTTTCTATGATTTAAACCTCTCCTGTGAGTCCAGTTTTAGATTCCGATGCTTCACTTCAGGTTTACTGTATCCCTTGGACCTTCTTATTGACGATGAAACACAGAAATTGAATCCGAATTTAATACAAATGGCACAATGTCGATTTAAGTACAAGAGGAATTACACTCTCACTTTCTATGATTTGAACCTCTCCTGTGCGTCCAGTTTTAGATTCCGTTGCTTCACTTCAGGTTTACTGTATCCCTTGGACCTTCTTATTGATGATGAAACACAGAAATTGCATCCGAGTTTAATACAAAAGGCACAATACCGACTTAAGTACAAGAGGAGTGACACTCTAACTTTCAATGATTTGATCCTCTCCTGTGAGTCCGGTTTTAGATTCCGATGCTTCACTTCAGGGTTACTGTATCCCATAGACCTTCTTATTGACGATGAAACACAGAAATTGCATCCGAATTTAATACAAAAGGCACAATGCCGACATAAGTAAAATAGAACTGACACTCTAACATTCTATGATTTGAACCCCTCCGGCGAGTCCAGTTTTAGATTCCGATGCTTCACTTAAGGTTGACTGTATCCCTCGGACCTTCGTATTGACGATGAAACACAGACATTGCATCCGAATTTAATACAAAAGGCACAATACCGACATAAGTACAAGAGGAGTGACACTCTAACATACTATGATTTGGATGTCTCCTGTGAAGCCAGTTTTAGATTCCGATGCTTCACTTCAGGTTTACTGTATCCCTTGGACCTTCTTATTGACGAAGAAACACAGAAATTGCAACCGAATTTAATACAAATGGCACAATGCCAACTTAAGCACAAGAGGACTGACACTCTCATTTTCTATTATTTGAACCTGTCCTGTCAGTCCAGTTTTAGATTCCTATGCTTCACTTCAGGTTTACTGTATCCCTTGGACCTTCTTATTGACGATGAAACACAGAAATTGCATCGGAATTAAATTCAGAAGGCACAATGCCGACATAAGTAAAAGAGGACTGACACTCTCACTTTCTTTGATTTGAACCTCTCCTGTGAGTCCAGTTTTAGATTCCGGTGCTTCACTTCAGGTTTACTGTATACCTTGCACCTTCTTATTGACGATGAAACACTGAAATTGCATCGGAATTAAATTCAAAAGGCACAATGCCGACTTAAGTACAAGAGGACTGACATTCTAACTTTCTATTATTGGAACATCTCCTGTGAGGCCAGTTATAGAATCCGAAGCTTCTCTTAAGGTTTACTGTGTACCTTGGACCTTCGTAATGACGATATGACGATGAAGGACTGAAATTGCGTCGGAATTAAATTCAAAAGGCACAATGCCGAGTTAAGTACATGAGGACTGACACTCTAACCATCTATGATTTGAACCTCCCTTTGAGTCCAGTTTTAGATTCCGAAGCTTCGCTTCAGGTTTACTGTATCCCTTGGACCTTCTTATTGACGATCAAACACAGAATATGCATCCTAATTTGATACAAAGTAACAATGCCGACTTAAGTACCAGAGGACTGACACTCTCACTTTCTATGATTTGAACCTCTCCTGTGAGTCCAGTTTTTGATTCCTATGCTTCACTTCAGGTTTACTGTATCACTTGGACCTTCCTATTGACGATGAAACACAGAAATTGCATCCGAATTTAATACAAAAGGCACAATGCCGACGTAAGTACAAGAGGACTGACACTCTCACTTTCTAAGACTTGAACCTCTCCTATGAGTTAAGTGTTAGATTCTGATGCTTCACTTCAGGTTTACTGTATCCCTTGGACCTTCTTATTGACGATGATACACAGAGTTTGGATCTGAATTTAACACAAAATGCACAATGTCGACTTAAGTACAAGAGGACTGGCACTCTAACTTTCTATGATTTTAACCGCTCCTGTGAGTCCAGTTTTAGATTCCGATGCTTCACTTCAGGTTTACTGTATCCCTTGGACCTTCATATTGACGATGAAACACAGAATTGCATTCGAATTTCATACAAAGAGCACAATACCGACTTAAGTACAGGAGGAGTGACACTCTAACTTTCTATGAGTTGAACCCCTCCTGTGAGTCCAGTTTTAGATTTTGATGCATCACTTCAGGTTTACTGTATCCCTTGGACCATCTTATTGACGATGAAACACTGAAATTGCATCGGAATTAAATTCAAAAGGCACAATGCCGACCTAAGTAAAAGAGGACTGACACTCTCACTTTCTTTGATTTGAACCACTCCTGTGAGTCCAGTTTTAGATTCCGATGCTTGACTTCAGGTTTACTGTATACCTTGGACCTTCTTATTGACGATGAAACTCAGAAATTGAATCGGAAATAAATTCAAAATGCACAATGCCAACTTTAGTACAAGAGGACTGACACTCTCACTTTATATGATTTGAACCTCTCCTGTGAGTCCAGTTTTAGATTCCGATACATCATTTCAGGTTTACTTCATCCCTTGGACCTTCTTATCGACGATGAAACACAGAAATTGCATCCGAATTTAATAGAAGAGTCACAATGCCGACTTAAGTACAAGTGGACTGACACTCTCACTTTCTATGATTTGAACCTCTCCTGTGAGTCCAGTTTTAGATTCTGATGCTTCACTTCAGATTTACTGTATCACTTGGACCTTCCTATTGACGATGAAACCCAGATATTGCATCCGAATTTAATACAAAAGGCACAATGACGACTTAAGTAAAAGAGAACTGACACTCTAACATTCTATGATTGGAACCCCTCCTGCGAGTCCAGTTTTAGATTCTGATGCTTAACTTAAGGTTTACTGTATCCCTCGGACCTTCGTATTGACGATGAAACACAGACATTGCATTCGAATTTAATACAAAAGGCACAATACCGACTTAAGTACAAGAGGAGTGACACTCTAACTTTCTATGATTTGGAGCTGTCCTGTGAAGCCAGTTTTAGATTCCGATGCTTCACTTCAGGTTTACTGTATCCCTTGCACCTTCTTATTGACGATGAAACACAGAAATTGCAACCGAATTTAATACAAATGGCACAATGCCAACTTAAGCACAAGAGGACTGACACTCTCATTTTCTATTATTTGAACCTCTCCTGTGAGTCCAGATTTTGATTCCTATGCTTCACTTCAGGTTTACTGTATCCCTTGGACCCTCTTATTGACGATGAAACACAGAAATTGCATCGGAATTAAATTCAAAAGGCACAATGCCGACCTAAGTAAAAGAGGACTGACACTCTCACTTTCTTTGATTTGAACCTCTCCTGTGAGTCCAGTTTTAGATTCCGATGCTTCACTTCAGGTTTACTGTATACCTCGGACCTTCTTATTGACGATGAAACTCAGAAATTGCATCGGAATTAAATTCAAAATGCACAATGCCAACTTTAGTACAAGAGGACTGACACTCCCAACTTCTATGATTTGGAGCTCTCCCTTGAAGCCAGTTTTAGATTCCGATGCTTCACTTCAGGATTACTGTATCCCTTGCACCTTCTTATTGACGATGAAACACAGAAATTGCAACCGAATTTAATACAAATGGCACAATGCCAACTTAAGCACAAGAGGACTGACACTCTCATTTTCTATTATTTGAACCTGTCCTGTCAGTCCAGTTTTAGATACCTATGCTTCACTTCAGGTTTACTGTATCCCTTGGACCCTCTTATTGACGATGAAACACAGAAATTGCATCGGAATTAAATTCAAAAGGCACAATGCCGACCTAAGTAAAAGAGGACTGACACTCTCACTTTCTTTGATTTGAACCTCTCCTGTGAGTCCAGTTTTAGATTCCGATGCTTCACTTCAGGTTTACTGTATACCTCGGACCTTCTTATTGACGATGAAACACAGAAATTGCATCCGAATTTAATACAAAAGGCACAATGCCGACGTATGTATAAGAGGACTGACACTCTCACTTTCTATGATTTGAACCTCTCCTATGAGTTGAGTGTTAGATTCCGATGCTTCACTTCAGGTTTACTGTATCCCTTGGACCTTCTTATTGACGAAGAAACACAGAGTTAGGGTCTGAATTTAATACAAATTGCAGAATGCCGACTTAAGTACAAGAGGACTGACACTCTAACATTCCATGATTTTAACCGCTCCTGTGAGTCCAGTTTTAGATTCCGATGCTTCACTTTAGGTTTACTGTATCCCTTGGTCCTTCTTATTGACGGTGAAACACAGAAATTGCATCCGAATTTAATACAAAGAGCACAATACCGACTTAAGTACAGGAGGAGTGACACTCTAACTTTCTATGATTTGAACCTCTCCTGTGAGTCCAGTTTTAGATTCCGATGCTTCACTTCAGGTTTACTGTATCCCTTGGACGTTCTTATTGACGATGAAACTCAGAAATTGCATCCGAATACAATACAAATGGCACAATGCCGACTTAAGTTCAAGTGGACTGACACTCTCACTTTCTATGATTTGAACCTATCCTGTGAGTCCAGTTTTACATTCCGATGCTTCACTTCAGGTTTACTGTACACCTTGCACCTTCTTATTGACGATGAAACACAGAAATTGCACCGGGAGTTAATACAAAAGGCACAATGCAGACATAAGTAAAAGAGGACTGACACTCTAACTTTCTGTGATTTGAACCACTCCTGTGAGTCCAGTTATAGATTCTGATGCTTCACTTCAGGTTTACTGTATCCCTTGGACCTTTTTATTGACGACGAAACACAGATATTTCATCCGAATTTAATACAAAAGGCACAATGCCGACATAAGTAAAAGAGAACTGACACTCTAACATACTATGATTTGAACCCCTCCGGCGTTCCTGTTTTGATTCCGATGCTTCACTTGATGTTTACTGTATCCCTCGGACCTTCGTATTGACGATGAAACACAGACATTGCATCCGAATTTAATACAAAAGGCACAATACCGACTTAAGTACAAGAGGAGTGACACTCTAACTTTCTATGATTTGGATCTGTCCTGTGAAGCCAGTTTCAGATTGCGATGCTGCACTTCAGGTTTACTGTATCCCTTGGACCTTCTTATTGACGGTGAAACACAGAAATTGCATCCGAATTTAATACAAAAATCACAATGCCGACTTAAGTAAAAGAGAACTGACACTCTAACATACTATGATTTGAACCCCTCCGGCGATCCAGTTTTAGATTCCGATGCTTCACTTCAGGTTTACTGTATACCTTGGAACTTCTTATTGACGATGAAACACAGAATTTGCATCCGAATTTAATACAAAAGGCACAATGCCGACTTAAGTACAAGAGGACTGACACTCTAAGTTTCTATGATTTCAATCACTCCTGTGAGTCCAGTTTTAGATTCCGATGCTTCACTTCACGTTTACTGTATACCTTGGACTTTCTTATTTATGATGAAAAACAGAAATTGGATCCAAATTTAATACAAAAGGCACAATGCAGACATAAGTAAAGGAGGACTGACACTCTAACTTTCTATGATTTGAACCTCTCCTGTGAGTCCAGTTTTAGATTCTGATGCTTCACTTCAGGTTTACTGTATCCCTTGGACCTTCTTATTGACGATGAAACACAGAAATTGCACCCGAATTTAATACAAAAGGCACAATGCCGACTTAAGTAAAAGAGAACTGACTCTCTAACATTCTATGATTTGAACCCCTCCTGCGAGTCCAGTTTTAGATTCTGATGCTTCACTTAAGGTTTACTGTATCCCTCGGACCTTCGTATTGACGATGAAACACAGACATTGCATCCGTATTTAATACAAAAGGCACAATACCGACTTAAGTACAAGAGGAGTGACACTCTAACATTCTATGATTTGGATCATTCCTGTGAAGCCAGTTTTAGATTCCGATGCTTCACTTCAGGTTTACTGTATCCCTTGCACCTTCTTATTGACGATGATACACAGAAATTGCAACCGAATTTAATACAAATGGCATAATGCCATTTTAAGCACAAGAGGTTTGACACTCTCATTTTCTATTATTTGAACCTCTCCTGTGAGTCCAATTTTTGATTTCTATGCTTCACATCAGGTTTACTGTATCCCTTGGACCTTCTTATTGACGATGAAACACAGAAATTTCATCGGAATTAAATTCAAAAGGCACAATGCCTACCTAAGTAAAAGAGGACTGACACTCTCACTTTCTTTGATTTGAACTTCTCCTGTGAGTCCAGTTTTAGACCCCGATGTTTCACTTCAGGTTTACTGTATACCTTGAACCTTCTCATTGACGATGAAACTCAGAAATTGCATCGGAATTAAATTCAAAAGGCACAATGCCGACTTAAGTACAAGAGGACTGACACGCTAAATTTCTATGATTAGAACCTTTCCTGTGAGTCCAGTTTTAGATTCCGATGCTTCACTTCAGGTTTACTGTATCCCTTGGACCTTCTTATTGACGATGAAACACAGAAATTGCTTCCGAATATAATACAAATGGCACAATGCCGACTTAATTTCAGTTGGACTGACACTCTCACTTTCTATGATTTGAACCTATCCTGTGAGTCCAGTTTTACATTCCGATGCTTCACTTCAGGTTTACTGTATACCTTGCACCTTCTTATTGAGGATGAAACACAGAAATTGCACCGGGGGTTAATACAAAAGGCACAATGCAGTCATAAGTAAAAGAGGACTGACACTCTAGCTTTCTGTGATTTGAACCACTCCTGTGAGTCCAGTTATAGATTCTGATGCTTCACTTCAGGTTTACTGCATCCCTTGGACCTTCTTATTGACGATGAAACACAGAAATTGCATCCGAATTTAATACAAAAGGCACAATGCCGACATAAGTAAAAGAGAACTGACACTCTAACATACTATGATTTGAACCCCTCCGGCGTTCCAGTTTTGATTCCAATGCTTCACTTGAGGTTTACTGTATCCCTCGGACCTTCGTATTGACGATGAAACACAGACATTGCATCCGAATTTAATACAAAAGGCACAATACCGACTTAAGTACAAGAGGAGTGACACTCTAACTTTCTATGATTTGGATCTGTCCTGTGAAGCCAGTTTTAGATTGCGATGCTTCACTTCAGGTTAACTGTATCCCTTGGACCTTCTTATTGACGATGAAACACAGAAATTGCATCCGAATTTAATACAAAAGGCACAATGCCGACTTAAGTAAAAGAGAACTGACACTCTAACATACTATGATATGAACCCCTCCGGCGATCCAGTTTTAGGTTCCGATGTTTCACTTCAGGTTTACTGTATACCTTGGAACTTCTTATTGACGATGAAACACAGAATTTTCATCCGAATTTAATACAAAAGGCACAATGCCGACTTAAGTACAAGAGGACTGACACTCTAAGTTTCTATGATTTCAATCACTCCTGTGAGTCCAGTTTTAGATTCCGATGCTTCACTTCACGTTTACTGTATACCTTGGACTTCCTTATTGATGATGAAACACAGAAATTGCATCCGAATTTAATACAAATGCCACAATGCTGACTTAAGTAAAAGAGGACTGACACTCTCACTTTCTATGATTTGAAACTCTCCTGTGAGTCCAGTTTTAGATTCCGATGCATCACGTCAGGTTAACTTTATCCCTTGGACCTTCTTATTGACGACGAAAGACAGAAATTGCATCCGAATTCAATAGAAGAGTCACAATGCCGTCTTAAATACAAGTGGACTGACACTCTCACTTTCTATGATTTGAAACTCTCCTGTGAGTCCAGTTTTAGATTCTGATGCTTCACTTCAGGTTTACTGTATCACTTGGACCTTCCTATTGCATCCGAATTTAATACAAAAAGCACAATGCCGACGTAAGTACAAGAGGACTGACACTCTAACATTCTATGATTTTAAGCGTTTCTGTGAGTCCAGTTTTAGATTCCGATGCTTCACTTCAGGATCACTGTATACCTTGCACCTTCTTATTGACGACGAAACACAGATATTGCATCCGAATTTAATAGAAAAGGCACAATTCCGACCTAAGTACAAGAGGACTGACATTCTAACATTCTATGATTTGAACCTCTCCTGTGAGTCCAGTTTTAGATTCCGATGCTTCACATCAGGTTTACTGTATCCCTTGGACCTTCTTATTGATGATGAATCACAAAAATTGCTTCCGAATTTAATACAAAACGCACAATACCGACTTAAGTACAAGAGGAGTGACACTCTAACTGTCTATGATTTGATCCTCTCCTGTGACTCCAGTTTTAGATTCCGATGCTTCACTTCAGGTTTACTGTATCCCTTCGACCTTCTTATTGACGATGAAACACAGAAATTGCATCCGAATATAATACAAATGTCACAATGCAGAATTAAGTTCAAGTGGACTGACACTCTCACTTTCTATGATTTGAACCTATCCTGTGAGTCCAGTTTTAGATTCCGATGCTTCACTTCACGTTTATTGTATACCTTGCACCCTCTTATTGACGATGAAACACAGAAATTGCATCGGGAGTTAATACAAAAGGCACAATGCAGACATAAGTAAAGGAAGACTGACACTCTAACTTTCAATGATTTGAACCTCTCCTGTGAGTCCAGTTTTAGATTCTGATGCTTCACTTCAGGTTTACTGTATCCCTTGGACCTTCTTATTGACGATGAAACACAGAAATTGCACCCGAATTTAATACAAAAGGCACAATGCCGACTTAAGTAAAAGAGAACTGACTCTCTAACATTCTATGATTTGAACCCCTCCTGCGAGTCCAGTTTTAGATTCTGATGCTTCACTTAAGGTTTACTGTATCCCTCGGACCTTCGTATTGACGATGAAACACAGACATTGCATCCGAATTTAATACAAAAGGCACAATACCGACTTAAGTACTAGAGGAGTGACACTCTAACATTCTATGATTAGAACCTTTCCTGTGAGACCAGTTTTAAATTCCGATGCTTCACTTCAGGTTTACTGTATCCCTTGGACCTTCTTATTAACGATGAAACACAGAAATTGCATCCGAATTTAATACAAAGAGCACAATACCGACTTAAGTACAGGAGGAGTGACACTCTAACTTTCTATGATTTGAACCTCTCCTGTGAGTCCAGTTTTAGATTCCGATGCTTCACTTCAGGATTACTGTATACCTTGCACCTTCTTATTGACGATGAAACACAGAAATTGCATCCGAATTTAATAGAAAAGGCACAATGCCGACATAAGTACAAGAGGACTGACATTCTAACATTCTATGATTTGAACCTCTCCTGTGAGTCCAGTTTTAGATTCCGATGCTTCACTTCAGGTTTACTGTATACCTTGGACCTTCTTATTGATGATGAAACACAGTAATTGCATCCGAATTTAATACAAAAGGCACAATACCGACTTAAGTACAAGAGGAGTGACACTCTAACTTTCAATGATTTCATCCTCTCCTGCGAGTCCGGTTTTCGATTCCGATGCTTCACTTCATGTTTATTGTATACCTTGCACCCTCTTATTGACGATGAAACACAGAAATTGCATCGGGAGTTAATACAAAAGGCACAATGCAGACATAAGTAAAGGAAGACTGACACTCTAACTTTCTATGATTTGAACCTCTCCTGTGAGTCCAGTTTTAGATTCTGATGCTTCACTTCAGGTTTACTGTATCCCTTGGACCTTCTTATTGACGATGAAACACAGAAATTGCACCCGAATTTAATACAAAAGGCACAATGCCGACTTAAGTAAAAGAGAACTGACTCTCTAACATTCTATGATTTGAACCCCTCCTGCGAGTCCAGTTTTAGATTCTGATGCTTCACTTAAGGTTTACTGTATCCCTCGGACCTTCGTATTGACGATGAAACACAGACATTGCATCCGAATTTAATACAAAAGGCACAATACCGACTTAAGTACTAGACGAGTGACACTCTAACATTCTATGATTTGGATCATTCCTGTGAAGCCAGTTTTAGATTCCGATGCTTCACTTCAGGTTTACTGTATCCCTTGCACCTTCTTATTGACGATGATACACAGAAATTGCAACCGAATTTAATACAAATGGCATAATGCCATTTTAAGCACAAGAGGTTTGACACTCTCATTTTCTATTATTTGAACCTCTCCTGTGAGTCCAATTTTTGATTCCTATGCTTCACGTCAGGTTTACTGTATCCCTTGGACCTCCTTATTGACGATTAAACACAGAAATTTCATCGGAATTAAATTCAAAAGGCACAATGCCGACCTTAGTAAATAAGGACTGACACTCTCACTTTCTTTGATTTGAACTTCTCCTGTGAGTCCAGTTTTAGATTCCAATGTTTCACTTCAGGTTTACTGTATACCTTGAACCTTCTTATTGACGATGAAACTCAGGAATTGCATCGGAATTAAATTCAAAAGGCACAATGCCGACTTAAGTACAAGAGGACTGACACTCTAACTTTCTATGATTAGAACCTTTCCTGTGAGTCCAGTTTTAGATTCCGATGCTTCACTTCAGGTTTACTGTATCCCTTGGACCTTCTTATTGACGATGAAACACAGAAATTGCATCCGAATTTAATACAAAGAGCACAATACCGACTTAAGTACAGGAGGAGTGACACTCTAACTTGCTATGATTTGAACCTCTCCTGTGAGTCCAGTTTTAGATTCCGATGCTTCACTTCAGGATTACTGTATACCTTGCACCTTCTTATTGACGATGAAACACAGAAATTGCATCCGAATTTAATAGAAAAGGCACAATGCCGACATAAGTACAAGAGGACTGACATTCTAACATTCTATGATTTGAACCTCTCCTGTGAGTCCGGTTTTAGATTCCGATGCTTCACTTCAGGTTTACTGTATACCTTGTACCTTCTTATTGCTGATGAAACACAGTAATTGCATCCGAATTTAATACAAAAGGCACAATACCGACTTAAGTACAAGAGGAGTGACACTCTAACTTTCAATGATTTCATCCTCTCCTGCGAGTCCGGTTTTAGATTCCGATGCTTCACTTCAGGGTTACTGTATCCCTTAGACCTTCTTACTGACGATGAAACACAGAATTTGCATCGGGAGTTAATACAAACGGCACAATGCTGAGTTAAGTAAAAGAGGACTGACACTCTAACTTTCTATGATTTGAACCTCTCCTGTGAGTCCAGTTTTAGATTCTGATGCTTCACTTCAGGTTTACTGTATCCCTTGGATGTTCTTATTGACGATGAAACACAGAAATTGCATCCGAATTTAATACACAAGGCACAATGCCGACTTAAGTAAAAGAGATCTGACACTCTAACATTCTATGATTTGAACCCCTCCGGCGAGTCCAGTTTTAGATTCCGATGCTTCACTTAAGGTTGACTGTATCCCTCGGACCTTCGTATTGACGATGAAACACAGACATTGCATCCGAATTTAATACAAAAGGCACAATACCGACATAAATACAAGAGGAGTGACACTTTAACATTCTATGATTTGGATGTCTCCTGTGAAGCCAGTTTTAGATTCCGATGCTTTACTTCAGGTTTACTGTATCCCTTGGACCTTCTTATTGACGATGAAACACAGAAATTGCATCGGAATTGAATTCAGAAGGCACAATGCCGACATAAGTAAAAGATTACTGACACTCTCACTTTCTTGGATTTGAACCTCTCCTGTGAGTCCAGTTTTAGATTCCGGTGCTTCACATCAGGTTTACTGTATACCTTGCACCTTCTTATTGACGATGAAACACAGAAATTGCATGGGAATTAAATTCAAAAGGCACAATGCCGACTTAAGTACAAGAGGACTGACATTCTAACTTTCTATTATTTGAACATCTCCTGTGAGGCCAGTTTTAGAATCCGAAGCTTCTCTTAAGGTTTACTGTGTACCTTGGACCTTCTTAATGACGATATGACGATAAAGGACTGAAATTGCATCGGAATTAAATTCAAAAGGCACAATGCCGAGTTAAGTACATGAGGACTGACACTCTAACCTTCTATGATTTGAACCTCTCCTTTGAGTCCAGTTTTAGATTCCTATGCTTCACTTCAGGTTTACTGTATCACTTGGACCTTCCTATTGACGATGAAACACAGAAATTGCATCCGAATTTAATACAAAAGGCACAATGCCGACGTAAGTACAAGAGGAGTGACACTCTCACTTTCTAAGATTTGAACCTCTCCTATGAGTTAAGTGTTAGATTCCGATGCTTCACTTCAGGTTTACTGTATCCCTTGGACCTTCTTATTGACGATCAAACACAGAATTTGCTTCCGCATTTAATACAAAAGGCACAATGCCGACTTAAGTACAAGAGGACTGACACTCTCACTTTCTATGATTTGAACCTCTCCTGTGAGTCCAGTTTTAGATTCCGATGCATCACTTCAGGTTTACTTTATCCCTCGGACCTTCTTATCGACGATGAAACACAGAAATTTAATAGAAGAGTCACAATGCCGACTTAAGTACAAGTGACCTGACACTCTCACTCACTATGATTTGAACCTCTCCTGTGAGTCCAGTTTTTGATTCCTATGCTTCACTTCAGGTTTACTGTATCACTTGGACCTTCCTATTGACGATGAAACACAGAAATTGCATCCGAATTTAATACAAAAGGCACAATGCCGACGTAAGTACAAGAGGAGTGACAGTCTCACTTTCTAAGATTTGAACCTCTCATATGAGTTAAGTGTTAGATTCCGATGCTGCACTTCAGGTTTACTGTATCCCTTGGACCTTCTTATTGACGATGATTCACAGAGTTTGGATCTGAATTTAATACAAAATGCACAATGTCGACTTAAGTACAAGAGGACTGACACTCTAACTTTCTATGATTTGAACCTCTCCTGTGTGTCCAGTTTTAGATTCCTATGCTTCACTTCAGGTTTACTGTATCCCTTGGACCTTCTTATTGACGATGAAACACAGAAATTGCATCCGAATATAATACAAATGGCACAATGCCAACTTAAGCACAAGAGGACTGACACTCTCATTTTCTATTATTTGAACCTGTCCTGTCAGTCCAGTTTTAGATTCCTATGCTTCACTTCAGGTTTACTGTATCCCTTGGACCTTCTTATTGACGATAATACACAGAGTTTGGATCTGAATTTAATACAAAATGCACAATGTCGACTTAAGTTCAAGTGGACTGACACTCTCACTTTCTTTGATTTGAACCTATCCTGTGAGTCCAGTTTTAGATTCCGATGCTTCACTTCAGGTTTAGTGTATACCTTGCACCTTCTTATTGACGATGAAACACAGAAATTGCATCGGGAGGTAATACAAAAGGCACAATGCAGACTTAAGTAAAAGAAGACTGACACTCTAACTTTCTATGATTTGAACCCCTCCTGTGAGTCCAGTTTTAGATTTTGATGCATCACTTCAGGTTTACTGTATCCCTTGGACCTTCTTATAGACGATGTAACACTGAAATTGCATCCGAAATTAATACAAAAGGCACAATGACGACTTAAGTAAAAGAGAACTGACATTCTAACATTCTATGATTGGAACCACTCCTGCGAGTCCAGTTTTAGATTCTGATGCTTAACTTAAGGTTTACTGTATCCCTCGGACCTTCGTATTGACGATGAAACACAGACATTGCATTCGAATTTAATACAAAAGGCACAATACCGACTTAAGTACAAGAGGAGTGACACTCTAACTTTCTATGATTTGAAGCTCTCCCTTGAAGCCAGTTTTAGATTCCGATGCTTCACTTCAGGATTACTGTATCCCTTGCACCTTCTTATTGACGATGAAACACAGAAATTGCAACCGAATTTAATACAAATGGCACAATGCCAACTTAAGCACAAGAGGACTGACACTCTCATTTTCTATTATTTGAACCTGTCCTGTCAGTCCAGTTTTAGATACCTATGCTTCACTTCAGGTTTACTGTATCCCTTGGACCTTCTTATTGACGATGAAACACAGATATTGCATCGGAATTAAATTCAGAAGGCACAATGCCGACATAAGTAAAAGAGGACTGACACTCTCTCTTTCTTTGATTTGAACCTCTTCTGTGAGTCCAGTTTTAGATTCCGATGCTTCACTTCAGGTTTACTGTATACCTTGCACCTTCTTATTGACGATGAAACACAGAAATTGCATCGGAATTAAATTCAAAAGGCACAATGCCGACTTAAGTACAAGAGGACTGACATTCTAACTTTCTATAATTTGAACATCTCCTGTGAGGCCAGTTTTAGAATCCGAAGCTTCTCTTAAGGTTTACTGTGTACCTTGGACCTTCTTAATGACGATATGACGATGAAGGACTGAAATTGCATCGGAATTAAATTCAAAAGGCACAATGCCGAGTTAAGTACATGAGGACTGACACTCTAACCTTCTATGATTTGAACCTCTCCTTTGAGTCCAGTTTCAGATTCCGATGCTTCACTTCAGGTTTACTGTATCCCTTGGACCTTCTTATTGACGATCAAACACAGAAATTGCATCCTAATTTGATACAAAGTCACAATGCCGACTTAAGTACAAGAGGACTGACACACTAACTTTCTATGATTTGAACCTCACCTGTGAATCCAGTTTTAGATTTCGATGCTTCACTTTAGGTTTACAGTATACCTTGGACCATCTTATTTAGGATGAAACACAGAAATTGCATCCGAATTTAATACAAAAGGCACAATTCCAACTGAAGTACAAGAGTGCTGACACTCTAACTTTCTATGATTTAAACCTCTCCTGTGAGTCCAGTTTTAGATTCCGATGCTTCACTTCAGGTTTACTGTATCCCTTGGACCTTCTTATTGACGATGAAACACAGAAATTGAATCCGAATTTAATACAAATGGCACAATGTCGATTTGAGTACAAGAGGAATTACACTCTCACTTTCTATGATTTGAACCTCTCCTGTGCGTCCAGTTTTAGATTCCGATGCTTCACTTCAGGATTACTGTATACCTTGCACCTTCTTATTGACGATGAAACACAGAAATTGCATCCGAATTTAATAGAAAAGGCACAATGCCGACATAAGTACAAGAGGACTGACATTCTAACATTCTATGATTTGAACCTCTCCTGTGAGTCCAGTTTTGGATTCCGTTGCTTCACTTCAGGTTTACTGTATCCCTTGGACCTTCTTATTGATGATGAAACACAGAAATTGCATCCGAGTTTAATACAAAAGGCACAATACCGACTTAAGTACAAGAGGAGTGACACTCTAACTTTCAATGATTTGATCCTCTCCTGTGAGTCCGGTTTTAGATTCCGATGCTTCACTTCAGGGTTACTGTATCCCATAGACCTTCTTATTGACGATGAAACACAGAAATTGCATCCGAATTTAATACAAAAGGCACAATGCCGACATAAGTAAAATAGAACTGACACTCTAACATTCTATGATTTGAACCCCTCCGGCGAGTCCAGTTTTAGATTCCGATGCTTCACTTAAGGTTGACTGTATCCCTCGGACCTTCGTATTGACGATGAAACACAGACATTGCATCCGAATTTAATACAAAAGGCACAATACCGACATAAGTACAAGAGGAGTGACCCTCTAACATACTATGATTTGGATGTCTCCTGTGAAGCCAGTTTTAGATTCCGATGCTTCACTTCAGGTTTACTGTATCCCTTGGACCTTCTTATTGACGAGGAAACACAGAAATTGCAACCGAATTTAATACAAATGGCACAATGCCAACTTAAGCACAAGAGGACTGACACTCTCATTTTCTATTATTTGAACCTGTCCTGTCAGTCCAGTTTTAGATTCCTATGCTTCACTTCAGGTTTACTGTATCCCTTGGACCTTCTTATTGACGATGAAACACAGAAATTGCATCGGAATTAAATTCAGAAGGCACAATGCCGACATAAGTAAAAGAGGACTGACACTCTCACTTTCTTTGATTTGAACCTCTCCTGTGAGTCCAGTTTTAGATTCCGGTGCTTCACTTCAGGTTTACTGTATACCTTGCACCTTCTTATTGACGATGAAACACTGAAATTGCATCGGAATTAAATTCAAAAGGCACAATGCCGACTTAAGTACAAGAGGACTGACATTCTAACTTTCTATGATTTGAACCTCTTCCGTGAGTCCTGTTTTGATTCCGATGCATCACTTAAGGTATACTTTATCCCTCGGACCTTCTTATCGACGATGAAACACAGAAATTTAATAGAAGAGTCACAATGCCGACTTAAGTACAAGTGGCCTGACACTCTCACTTTCTATGATTTGAACCTCTCCTGTGAGTCCAGTTTTAGATTCCGATGCTTCACTTCAGGTTTACTGTATACCTTGCACCTTCTTATTGACGATGAAACACAGAAATTGCATCGCGAGGTAATACAAAAGGCACAATGCAGACTTAAGTAAAAGAAGACTGACACTCTAACTTTCTGTGATTTGAACCCCTCCTGTGAGTCCAGTTTTAGATTCTGATGCATCACTTCAGGTTTACTGTATCCCTTGGACTTCCTTATAGACGATGAAACACTGAAAATGCATCCGAATTTAATACAAAAGGCACAATGACGACTTAAGTAAAAGAGAACTGACACACTAACATTCTATGATTGGAACCCCTCCTGCGAGTCCAGTTTTAGATTCTGATGCTTAACTTAAGGTTTACTGTATCCCTCGGACCTTCGTATTGACGATGAAACACAGACATTGCATTCGAATTTAATACAAAAGGCACCATACCGACTTAAGTACAAGAGGAGTGACACTCAAACTTTCTATGATTTGGAGCTCTCCCTAGAAGCCAGTTTTAGATTCCGATGCTTCAGTTCAGGATTACTGTATCCCTTGCACCTTCTTATTGACGATGAAACACAGAAATTGCAACCGAATTTAATACAAATGGCACAATGCCAACTTAAGAACAAGAGGACTGACACTCACATTTTCTATTATTTGAACCTGTCCTGTCAGTCCAGTTTTAGATTCCGATGCTTCACTTCAGGTTTACTGTATACCTTGCACCTTCTTATTGACGATGAAACACAGAAATTGCATCGGAATTAAATTCAAAAGGCACAATGCCGACTTAAGTACAAGAGGACTGACATTCTAACTTTCTATTATTGGAACATCTCCTGTGAGGCCAGTTATAGAATCCGAAGCTTCTCTTAAGGTTTACTGTGTACCTTGGACCTTCGTAATGACGATATGACGATGAAGGACTGAAATTGCATCGGAATTAAATTCAAAAGGCACAATGCCGAGTTAAGTACATGAGGACTGACACTCTAACCTTCTATGATTTGAACCTCCCTTTGAGTCCAGTTTTAGATTCCGAAGCTTCGCTTCAGGTTCACTGTATCCCTTGGACCTTCTTATTGACGATCAAACACAGAATATGCATCCTAATTTGATACAAAGTCACAATGCCGACTTAAGTACCAGAGGACTGACACTCTCACTTTCTATGATTTGAACCTCTCCTGTGAGTCCAGTTTTTGATTCCTATGCTTCACTTCAGGTTTACTGTATCACGTGGACCTTCCTATTGACGATGAAACACAGAAATTGCATCCGAATTTAATACAAAAGGCACAATGCCGACGTAAGTACAAGAGGACTGACACTCTCACTTTCTAAGACTTGAACCTCTCCTATGAGTTAAGTGTTAGATTCCGATGCTTCACTTCAGGTTTACTGTATCCCTTGGACCTTCTTATTGACGATGATACACAGAGTTTGGATCTGAATTTAACACAAAATGCACAATGTCGACTTAAGTACAAGAGGACTGGCACTCTAACTTTCTATGATTTTAACCGCTCCTGTGAGTCCAGTTTTAGATTCCGATGCTTCACTTCAGGTTTACTGTATCCCTTGGACCTTCATATTGACGATGAAACACAGAATTGCATTCGAATTTCATACAAAGAGCACAATACCGACTTAAGTACAGGAGGAGTGACACTCTAACTTTCTATGAGTTGAACCCCTCCTGTGAGTCCAGTTTTAGATTTTGATGCATCACTTCAGGTTTACTGTATCCCTTGGACCATCTTATTGACGATGAAACACAGACATTGCATTCGAATTTAATACAAAAGGCACAATACCGACTTAAGTACAAGAGGAGTGACACTCCAACTTTCTATGATTTGGAGCTCTCCCTTGAAGCCAGTTTTAGATTCCGATGCTTCACTTCAGGATTACTGTATCCCTTGCACCTTCTTATTGACGATGAAACACAGAAATTGCAACCGAATTTAATACAAATGGCACAATGCCAACTTAAGCACAAGAGGACTGACACTCTCATTTTCTATTATTTGAACCTGTCCTGTCAGTCCAGTTTTAGATACCTATGCTTCACTTCAGGTTTACTGTTTCCCTTGGACCTTCTTATTGACGATGAAACACAGATATTGCATCGGAATTAAATTCAGAAGGCACAATGCCGACATAAGTAAAAGAGGACTGACACTCTCTCTTTCTTTGATTTGAACCTCTCCTGTGAGTCCAGTTTTAGATTCCGATGCTTCACTTCAGGTTTACTGTATACCTTGCACCTTCTTATTGACGATGAAACACAGAAATGGCATCGGAATTAAATTCAAAAGGCACAATGCCGAGTTAAGTACATGAGGACTGACACTCTAACCTTCTATGATTTGAACCTCTCCTTTGAGTCCAGTTTTAGATTCCGATGCTTCACTTCAGGTTTACTGTATCCCTTGGACCTTCTTATTGACGATCAAACACAGAAATTGCATCCTAATTTGATACAAAGTCACAATGCCGACTTAAGTACAAGAGGACTGACACACTAACTTTCTATGATTTGAACCTCACCTGTGAATCCAGTTTTAGATTTCGATGCTTCACTTTAGGTTTACAGTATACCTTGGACCATCTTATTTAGGATGAAACACAGAAATTGCATCCGAATTTAATACAAAAGGCACAATTCCAACTGAAGTACAAGAGTGCTGAAACTCTAACTTTCTATGATTTAAACCTCTCCTGTGAGTCCAGTTTTAGATTCCGATGCTTCACTTCAGGTTTACTGTATCCCTTGGACCTTCTTATTGACGATGAAACACAGAAATTGAATCCGAATTTAATACAAATGGCACAATGTCGATTTAAGTACAAGAGGAATTACACTCTCACTTTCTATGATTTGAACCTCTCCTGTGCGTCCAGTTTTAGATTCCGTTGCTTCACTTCAGGTTTACTGTATCCCTTGGACCTTCTTATTGATGATGAAACACAGAAATTGCATCCGAGTTTAATACAAAAGGCACAATACCGACTTAAGTACAAGAGGAGTGACACTCTAACTTTCAATGATTTGATCCTCTCCTGTGAGTCCGGTTTTAGATTCCGATGCTTCACTTCAGGGTTACTGTATCCCATAGACCTTCTTATTGACGATGAAACACAGAAATTGCATCCGAATTTAATACAAAAGGCACAATGCCGACATAAGTAAAATAGAACTGACACTCTAACATTCTATGATTTGAACCCCTCCGGCGAGTCCAGTTTTAGATTCCGATGCTTCACTTAAGGTTGACTGTATCCCTCGGACCTTCGTATTGACGATGAAACACAGACATTGCATCCGAATTTAATACAAAAGGCACAATACCGACATAAGTACAAGAGGAGTGACACTCTAACATACTATGATTTGGATGTCTCCTGTGAAGCCAGTTTTAGATTCCGATGCTTCACTTCAGGTTTACTGTATCCCTTGGACCTTCTTATTGACGAAGAAACACAGAAATTGCAACCGAATTTAATACAAATGGCACAATGCCAACTTAAGCACAAGAGGACTGACACTCTCATTTTCTATTATTTGAACCTGTCCTGTCAGTCCAGTTTTAGATTCCTATGCTTCACTTCAGGTTTACTGTATCCCTTGGACCTTCTTATTGACGATGAAACACAGAAATTGCATCGGAATTAAATTCAGAAGGCACAATGCCGACATAAGTAAAAGAGGACTGACACTCTCACTTTCTTTGATTTGAACCTCTCCTGTGAGTCCAGTTCTAGATTCCGGTGCTTCACTTCAGGTTTACTGTATACCTTGCACCTTCTTATTGACGATGAAACACTGAAATTGCATCGGAATTAAATTCAAAAGGCACAATGCCGACTTAAGTACAAGAGGACTGACATTCTAACTTTCTATTATTGGAACATCTCCTGTGAGGCCAGTTATAGAATCCGAAGCTTCTCTTAAGGTTTACTGTGTACCTTGGACCTTCGTAATGACGATATGACGATGAAGGACTGAAATTGCGTCGGAATTAAATTCAAAAGGCACAATGCCGAGTTAAGTACATGAGGACTGACACTCTAACCATCTATGATTTGAACCTCCCTTTGAGTCCAGTTTTAGATTCCGAAGCTTCGCTTCAGGTTTACTGTATCCCTTGGACCTTCTTATTGACGATCAAACACAGAATATGCATCCTAATTTGATACAAAGTAACAATGCCGACTTAAGTACCAGAGGACTGACACTCTCACTTTCTATGATTTGAACCTCTCCTGTGAGTCCAGTTTTTGATTCCTATGCTTCACTTCAGGTTTACTGTATCACTTGGACCTTCCTATTGACGATGAAACACAGAAATTGCATCCGAATTTAATACAAAAGGCACAATGCCGACGTAAGTACAAGAGGACTGACACTCTCACTTTCTAAGACTTGAACCTCTCCTATGAGTTAAGTGTTAGATTCTGATGCTTCACTTCAGGTTTACTGTATCCCTTGGACCTTCTTATTGACGATGATACACAGAGTTTGGATCTGAATTTAACACAAAATGCACAATGTCGACTTAAGTACAAGAGGACTGGCACTCTAACTTTCTATGATTTTAACCGCTCCTGTGAGTCCAGTTTTAGATTCCGATGCTTCACTTCAGGTTTACTGTATCCCTTGGACCTTCATATTGACGATGAAACACAGAATTGCATTCGAATTTCATACAAAGAGCACAATACCGACTTAAGTACAGGAGGAGTGACACTCTAACTTTCTATGAGTTGAACCCCTCCTGTGAGTCCAGTTTTAGATTTTGATGCATCACTTCAGGTTTACTGTATCCCTTGGACCATCTTATTGACGATGAAACACTGAAATTGCATCGGAATTAAATTCAAAAGGCACAATGCCGACCTAAGTAAAAGAGGACTGACA
Organism: Schistocerca americana; assembly: GCF_021461395.2. Lineage (NCBI taxonomy): Eukaryota > Metazoa > Arthropoda > Insecta > Orthoptera > Acrididae > Schistocerca > Schistocerca americana. Next base: position 62,809,720 of record NC_060125.1, read on the forward strand.
CTCTCACTTTCTTTGATTTGAACCACTCCTGTGAGTCCAGTTTTAGATTCCGATGCTTGACTTCAGGTTTACTGTATACCTTGGACCTTCTTATTGACGATGAAACTCAGAAATTGAATCGGAAATAAATTCAAAATGCACAATGCCAACTTTAGTACAAGAGGACTGACACTCTCACTTTATATGATTTGAACCTCTCCTGTGAGTCCAGTTTTAGATTCCGATACATCATTTCAGGTTTACTTCATCCCTTGGACCTTCTTATCGACGATGAAACACAGAAATTGCATCCGAATTTAATAGAAGAGTCACAATGCCGACTTAAGTACAAGTGGACTGACACTCTCACTTTCTATGATTTGAACCTCTCCTGTGAGTCCAGTTTTAGATTCTGATGCTTCACTTCAGATTTACTGTATCACTTGGACCTTCCTATTGACGATGAAACCCAGATATTGCATCCGAATTTAATACAAAAGGCACAATGACGACTTAAGTAAAAGAGAACTGACACTCTAACATTCTATGATTGGAACCCCTCCTGCGAGTCCAGTTTTAGATTCTGATGCTTAACTTAAGGTTTACTGTATCCCTCGGACCTTCGTATTGACGATGAAACACAGACATTGCATTCGAATTTAATACAAAAGGCACAATACCGACTTAAGTACAAGAGGAGTGACACTCTAACTTTCTATGATTTGGAGCTGTCCTGTGAAGCCAGTTTTAGATTCCGATGCTTCACTTCAGGTTTACTGTATCCCTTGCACCTTCTTATTGACGATGAAACACAGAAATTGCAACCGAATTTAATACAAATGGCACAATGCCAACTTAAGCACAAGAGGACTGACACTCTCATTTTCTATTATTTGAACCTCTCCTGTGAGTCCAGATTTTGATTCCTATGCTTCACTTCAGGTTTACTGTATCCCTTGGACCCTCTTATTGACGATGAAACACAGAAATTGCATCGGAATTAAATTCAAAAGGCACAATGCCGACCTAAGTAAAAGAGGACTGACACTCTCACTTTCTTTGATTTGAACCTCTCCTGTGAGTCCAGTTTTAGATTCCGATGCTTCACTTCAGGTTTACTGTATACCTCGGACCTTCTTATTGACGATGAAACTCAGAAATTGCATCGGAATTAAATTCAAAATGCACAATGCCAACTTTAGTACAAGAGGACTGACACTCCCAACTTCTATGATTTGAAACTCTCCTGTGAGTCCAGTTTTAGATTCCGATGCATCACTGCAGGTTTACTTTATCCCTTGGACCTTCTTATCGACAAAGAAACACAGAAATTGCATCCGAATTTAATACAAAAGGCACAATACCGACTTAAGTAAAAGGGAACTGACACTCTAACATTCTATGATTTGAACCCCTCCGACGAGTCCAGCTTTAGATTCCGATGCTTCACTTAAGGTTAACTGTATCCCTCGGACCTTCGTATTGACGATGAAACACAAACATTGCATCCGAATTTAATACAAAAGGCACAATACCGACATAAGTACAAGAGGAGTGACACTCTAACATTCTATGATTTGGATCTCTCCTGTGAAGCCAGTTTTAGATTCCGATGCTTCACTTCAGGTTTGCTGTATCCCTTGGACCTTCTTATTGACGATGAAACACAGAAATTGCAACCGAATTTAATACAAATGGCACAATGCCAACTTAAGCACAAGAGGACTGACACTCTCATTTTCTATTATTTGAACCTGTCCTGTCAGTCCAGTTTTAGATTCCTATGCTTCACTTCAGGTTTACTGTATACCTAGCACCTACTTATTGACGATGAAACACAGATATTGCATCGGAATTAAAAATCAAAAGGCACAATGCCGACTTAAGTACAAGAGGACTGACATTCTAACTTTCTATTATTTGAACATCTCCTGTGAGGCCAGTTTTAGATTCCGAAGCTTCTCTTAAGGTTTACTGTGTACCAGGGACCTTCTTAATGACGATATGACGATGAAGGACTGAAATTGCATCGGAATTAAACTCAAAAGGCACAATGCCGAGTTAAGTACATGAGGACTGACACTCTAACCTTCTATGATTTGAACCTCTCCTTTGAGTCCAGTTTTAGATTCCGATGCTTCACTTAAGGTTTACTGTATCCCTTGGACCTTCTTATTGACGATCAAACACAGAAATTGCATCCTAATTTGATACAAAGTCACAATGCCGACTTAAGTTCAAGAGGACCGACACTCTAACTCTCTATGATTTGAACCTCACCTGTGAATCCAGTTTTAGATTCCGATGCTTCACTTTAGGTTTACAGTATACCTTGGACCTTCTTATTTAGGATGAAACACAGAAATTGCATCCGAATTTAATACAAAAGGCACAATTCCGACTGAAGTACAAGAGGGCTGACACTCTAACTTTCTATGATTTAAACCTCTCCTGTGAGTCCAGTTTTAGATTCCGATGCTTCACTTCAGGTTTACTGTATACCATGGACCTTCTTATTGACGATCAAACACAGATTTTGCTTCCGCATTTAATACAAAAGGCACAATGCCGACTTAAGTACAAGAGGACTGACACTCTCACTTTCTATGATTTGAACCTCTCCTGTGAGTCCAGTTTTAGATTCCAATGCATCACTTCAGGTTTACTTTATCCCTCGGACCTTCTTATCGACGATGAAACACAGAAATTTAATAGAAGAGTCACAATGCCGACTTAAGTACAAGTGGCCTGACACTCTCACTTTTTATGATTTGAACCTCTCCTGTGAGTCCAGTTTCTGATTCCTATGCTTCACTTCAGGTTTACAGTATCACTTGGACCTTCCTATTGACGATGAAACACAGAAATTGCATCCGAATTCAATACAAAAGGCACAATGCCGACGTAAGTACAAGAGGACTGACACTCTAACTTTCTATGATTTGAACCTCTCCTGTGGGTCCAGATTTTGATTCCGATGCTTCACTTCAGGTTTACTGTACCCTTGGACCTTCTTATCGACGATGAAACACAGAAATTTAATAGAAGAGTCACAATGGCGACTGAAGTTCAAGTGGACTGACACTCTCACTTTCTATGATTTGAACCTATCCTGTGAGTCCAGTTTTAGATTCCCATGCTTCACTTCAGGTTTACTGTATACCTTGCGCCTTCTTATTGACGATGAAACACAGAAATAGCATCGGGAGTTAATACAAAAGGCACAATGCAGACTTAAGTAAAAGAAGACTGACACTCTAACTTTCTATGATTTGAACCCCTCCTGTGAGTCCAGTTTTAGATTTTGATGCATCACTTCAGGTTTACTGTACCCCTGGACCTTCTTATTGACGAAGAAACACTGAAATTGCATCCGAATTTAATACAAAAGGCACAATGACGACTTAAGTAAAAGAGAACTGACACTCTAAATTCTATGATTGGAACCCCTCCTGCGAGTCTAGTTTTAGATTCTGATGCTTAACTTAAAGTTTACTGTATCCCTCGGACCTTCGTATTGACGATGAAACACAGACATTGCATTCGAATATAATACAAAAGGCACAATACCGACTTAAGTACAAGAGGAGTGACACTCTAACTTTCTATGATTTGGAGCCCTCCTGTGAAGCCAGTTTTAGATTCCGATGCTTCACTTCAGGTTTACTGTATCCCTTGCACCTTCTTATTGACGATGAAACACAGAAATTGCAACCGAATTTGATTCAAATGGCACAATGCCAACTTAAGCACAAGAGGACTGACACTCTCATTTTCTATTATTTGAACCTCTCCTGTGAGTCCAAATTTTGATTCCTATGCTTCACTTCAGGTTTACTGTATCCCTAGGACCTTCTTATTGACGATGATACACAGAAATTGCATCGGAATTAAATTCAAAAGGCACAATGCCGACCTAAGTAAAAGAGGACTGACACTCTCACTTTCTTTGATTTGAACCTCTCCTGTGAGTTCAGTTTTAGAATCCGATGCTTCACTTCAGGTTTACTGTATACCTTGGACCTTCGTATTAACGATGAAACTCTGAAATTGCATCGGAATTAAATTCAAAATGCACAATGCCAACTTTAGTACAAGAGGACTGACACTCTCACTTTCTATGATTTGAACCTCTCCTGTGAGTCCAGTTTTAGATTCCGAAACATCACTTCAGGTTTACTTTATCCCTTGGACCTTCTTATCGACGATGAAACACAGAAATTGCATCCGAATTTAATAGAAGAGTCACAATGCCGACTTAAGTACAAGTAGACTGACACTCTCACTTTCTATGATTTGAACGTCTCCTGTGAGTCCAGTTTTAGATTCTGATGCTTCACTTCAGGTTTACTGTATCACTTGGATTTTCCTATTGACGATGAAACACAGACATTGCATCCGAATTTAATACAAAAGGCACAATGCCGACGTAAGTACAAGAGGACTGACACTCTCACTTTCTAAGATTTGAACCTCTCTTATGAGTTGAGTGTTAGATTCCGATGCTTCACTTCAGGTTTACTGTATACCATGGACCTTCTTATTGACGGTCAAACAAAGATTTGGCTTCCGCATTTAATACAAAAGGCACAATGCCGACTTAAGTACAAGAGGACTGACACTCTCACTTTCTATGATTTGAACCTCTCCTGTGAGTCCAGTTTTAGATTCCGATGCATCACTTCAGGTTTACTTTATCCCTCGGACCTTCTTATCGACGATGAAACACAGAAATTTAATAGAAGAGTCACAATGCCGACTTAAGTACAAGTGGCCTGACACTCTCACTTTTTATGATTTGAACCTCTCCTGTGAGTCCAGTTTCTGATTCCTATGCTTCACTTCAGGTTTACTGTATCACTTGGACCTTCCTATTGACGATGAAACACAGAAATTGCATCCGAATTCAATACAAAAGGCACAATGCCGACGTAAGTACAAGAGGACTGACACTCTAACTTTCTATGATTTGAACCTCTCCTGTGTGTCCAGTTTTAGATTCCTATGCTTCACATCTGGTTTACTGTATCCCTTGGACCTTCTTATTGACGATGAAACACAGAAATTGCATCCGAATATAATACAAATGGCACAATGCCGACTTAAGTTCAAGTGGACTGACACTCTCACTTTCTATGATTTGAACCTATCCTGTGAGTCCAGTTTTAGATTCCGATGCTTCACTTCAGGTTTACTGTATACCTTGCACCTTCTTATTGACGATGAAACACAGAAATAGCATCGGGAGTTAATACAAAAGGCACAATGCAGACTTAAGTAAAAGAAGACTGACACTCTAACTTTCTATGATTTGAACCCCTCCTGTGAGTCCAGTTTTAGATTTTGATGCATCACATCAGGTTTACTGTATCCCTTTTACCTTCTTATTGACGATGAAACACTGAAATTGCATCCGAATTTAATACAAAAGGCACAATGACGACTTAAGTAAAAGAGAACTGACACTCTAACATTCTATGATTGGAACCACTCCTGCGAGTCCAGTTTTAGATTCTGATGCTTAACTTAAAGTTTACTGTATCCCTCGGACCTTTGTATTGACGATGAAACACAGACATTGCATTCGAATTTAATACAAAAGGCACAATACCGACTTAAGTACAAGAGGAGTGACACTCTAACTTTCTATGATTTGGAGCCCTCCTGTGAAGCCAGTTTTAGTTTCCGATGCTTCACTTCAGGTTTACTGTATCCCTTGCACCTTCTTATTGACGATGAAACACAGAAATTGCAACCGAATTTAATACAAATGGCACAATGCCAACTTAAGCACAAGAGGACTGACACTCTCATTTTCTATTATTTGAACCTCTCCTGTGAGTCCAGATTTTGATTCCTATGCTTCACTTCAGGTTTACTGTATCCCTTGGACCTTCTTATTGACGATGAAACACAGAAATTGCATCGGAATTAAATTCAAAAGGCACAATGCCGACCTAAGTAAAAGAGGACTGACACTCTCACTTTCTTTGATTTGAACCTCTCCTGTGAGTTCAGTTTTAGATTCCGATGCTTCACTTCAGGTTTACTGTATACCTTGGACCTTCGTATTAACGATGAAACTCTGAAATTGCATCGGAATTAAATTCAAAATGCACAACGCCAACTTTAGTACAAGAGGACTGACACTCTCACTTTCTATGATTTGAACCTCTCCTGTGAGTCCAGTTTTAGATTCCGATACATCACTTCAGGTTTACTTTATCCCTTGGACCTTCTTATCGACGATGAAACACAGAAATTGCATCCGAATTTAATAGAAGAGTCACAATGCCGACTTAAGTACAAGTGGACTGACACTCTCACTTTCTATGATTTGAACCTCTCCTGCGAGTCCAGTTTTAGATTCTGATGCTTAACTTAAGGTTTACTGTATCCCTCGGACCTTCGTATTGACGATGAAACACAGACATTGCATTGGAATTTAATACAAAAGGCACAATACCGACTTAAGTACAAGAGGAGTGACACTCTAACTTTCTAAGATTTGGAGCTCTCCTGTGAAGCCAGTTTTAGATTCCGATGCTTCACTTCAGGTTTACTGTATCCCTTGCACCTTCTTATTGACGATGAAACACAGAAATTGCAACCGAATTTAATACAAATGGCACAATGCCAACTTAAGCACAAGAGGACTGACACTCTCATATTCTATTATTTGAACCTCTCCTGTGAGTCCAGATTTTGATTCCTATGCTTCACTTCAGGTTTGCTGTATCCCTTGGACCTTCTTATTGACGATGAAACACAGAAATTGCATCGGAATTAAATTCAAAAGGCACAATGCCGACCTAAGTAAAAGAGGACTGACACTCTCACTTTCTTTGATTTGAACCTCTCCTGTGAGTCCAGTTTTAGATTCCGATGCTTCACTTCAGGTTTACTGTATAGCTTGGACCTTCTTATTGACGATGAAACTCAGAAATTGCATCGGAATTAAATTCAAAATGCACAATGCCAACTTTAGTACAAGAGGACTGACACTCTCACTTTCTATGATTTGAACCTCTCCTGTGAGTCCAGTTTTAGATTCCGATGCATCACTTCAGGTTTACTTTATCCCTTGGACCTTCTTATCGACGATGAAACACAGATATTGCATCCGAATTTAATAGAACAGTCACAATGCCGACTTAAGTACAGGTGGACTGACACTCTCACTTTCTATGATTTGAACCTCTCCTGTGAGTCCAGTTTTAGATTCTGATGCTTCACTTCAGGTTAACTGTATCACTTGGATTTTCCTATTGACGATGAAACACAGACATTGCATCCGAATTTAATACAAAAGGCACAATGCCGACGTAAGTGCAAGAGGACTGACACTCTCACTTTCTAAGATTTGAACCTCTCCTATAAGTTGAGTGTTAGATTCCGATGCTTCACTTCAGGTTTACTGTATTCCTTGGACCATCTCATTGACGATGAAACACAGAGTTTGGATCTGAATTGAATACAAAATGCACAATGCCGACTTCAGTACAAGAGGACGGACACTCTAACTTTCTATGATTTTAACCGCTCCTGTGAGTCCAGTTTTAGATTCCGATGCTTCACTTCAGGTTTACTGTATCCCTTGGACCTTCTTATTGACGATGAAACACAGAAATTGCATCCGAATTTAATACAAAGAGCACATTACCGACTTAAGTACAGGAGGAGTGACACTCTAACTTTCTATGATTTGAACCTCTCCTGTGTGACCAGTTTTAGATTCCGATGCTTCACTTCAGGTTTACTGTATTCCTTGCACCTTCTTATTGACGATGAAACACAGAAATTGCAACCGAATTTAATACAAATGGCACAATGCCAACTTAAGCACAAGAGGACTGACACTCTCATATTCTATTATTTGAACCTCTCCTGTGAGTCCAGATTTTGATTCCTATGCTTCACATCAGGTTTACTGTATCCCTTGGACCTTCTTATTGACGAAGAAACACAGAAATTGCATCGGAATTAAATTCAAAAGGCACAATGCCGACCTAAGTAAAAGAGGACTGACACTCTCACTTTCTTAGATTTGAACCTCTCCTGTGAGTCCAGTTTTAGATTCCGATGCTTCACTTCAGGTTTACTGTATAGCTTTGACCTTCTTATTGACGATGAAACTCAGAAATTGCATCGGAATTAAATTCAAAATGCACAATGCCAACTTTAGTACAAGAGGACTGACACTCTCACTTTCTATGATTTGAACCTCTCCTGTGAGTCCAGTTTTAGATTCCGATGCATCACTTCAGGTTTACTTTATCCCTTGGACCTTCTTATCGACGATGAAACACAGAAATTGCATCCGAATTTAATAGAAGAGTCACAATGCCGACTTAAGTACAGGTGGACAGACACTCTCACTTTCTATGATTTGAACCTCTCCTGTGAGTCCAGTTTTAGATTCTGATGCTTCACTTCAGGTTAACTGTATCACTTGGATTTTCCTATTGACGATGAAACACAGACATTGCATCCGAATTTAATACAAAAGGCACAATGCCGACGAAAGTACAAGAGGACTGACACTCTCACTTTCTAAGATTTGAACCTCTCCTATGAGTTGAGTGTTAGATTCCGATGCTTCACTTCAGGTTTACTGTATTCCTTGGACCATCTCATTGACGATGAAACACAGAGTTTGGATCTGAATTGAATACAAAATGCACAGTGCCGACTTCAGTACAAGAGGACGGACACTCTAACTTTCTATGATTTAAACCTCTCCTGTGAGTCCAGTTTTAGATTCCGATGCTTCACTTCAGGTTTACTGTATACCATGGACCTTCTTAATGACGATCAAACACAGATTTTGCTTCCGCATTTAATACAAAAGGCACAATGCCGACTTAAGTACAAGAGGACTGACACTCTCACTTTCTATGATTTGAACCTCTCCTGTGAGTCCAGTTTTAGATTCCGATGCATCACTTCAGGTTTACTTTATCCCTCGGACCTTCTTATCGACGATGAAACACAGAAATTTAATAGAAGAGTCACAATGCCGACTTAAGTACAAGTGGCCTGACACTCTCACTTTCTATGATTTGAACCTCTCCTGTGAGTCCAGTTTTTGATTCCTATGCTTCACTTCAGGTTTACTGTATCCCTTGGACCTTCTTATTGACGATGAAACACAGAAATTGCATCCGAATTCAATACAAAAGGCACAATGCTGACGTAAGTACAAGAGGACTGACACTCTAACTTTCTATGATTTGAACCTCTCCTGTGTGTCCAGTTTTAGATTCCTATGCTTCACTTCAGGTTTACTGTATCCCTTGGACCTTCTTATTGACGATGAAACACAGAAATTGCATCCGAATATAATACAAATGGCACAATGCCGACTTAAGTTCAAGTGGACTGACACTCTCACTTTCTATGATTTGAACCTATCCTGTGAGTCCAGTTTTAGATTCCGATGCTTCACTTCAGGTTTACTGTATACCTTGCACCTTCTTATTGACGATGAAACACAGAAATAGCTTCGGGAGTTAATACAAAAGGCACAATGCAGACTTAAGTAAAAGAAGACTGACACTCTAACTTTCTATGATTTGAACCCCTCCTGTGAGTCCAGTTTTAGATTTTGATGGATCACTTCAGGTTTACTGTATCCCTTTTACCTTCTTATTGACGATGAAACACTGAAATTGCATCCGAATTTAATACAAAAGGCACAATGACGACTTAAGTACAAGAGGAGTGACACTCTAACTTTCTATGATTGGGAGCCCTCCTGTGAAGCCAGTTTTAGATTCCGATGCTTCACTTCAGGTTTACTGTATCCCTTGCACCTTCTTATTGACGATGAAACACAGAAATTGCAACCGAATTTAATACAAATGGCACAATGCCAACTTAAGCACAAGAGGACTGGCACTCTCATTTTCTATTATTTGAACCTCTCCTGTGAGTCCAGATTTTGATTCCTATGCTTCACTTCAGGTTTACTGTATCCCTTGGACCTTCTTATTGACGATGAAACACAGAAATTGCATCGGCATTAAATTCAAAAGGCACAATGCCGACCTAAGTAAAAGAGGACTGACACTCTCACTTTCTTTGATTTGAACCTCTCCTATGAGTTCAGTTTTAGATTCCGATGCTTCACTTCAGGTTTACTGTATACCTTTGACCTTCGTATTAACGATGAAACTCTGAAATTGCATCGGAATTAAATTCAAAATGCACAATGCCAACTTTAGTACAAGAGGACTGACACTCTCACTTTCTATGATTTGAACCTCTCCTGTGAGTCCAGTTTTAGATTCCGATACATCACTTCAGGTTTACTTTATCCCTTGGACCTTCTTATCGACGATGAAACACAGAAATTGCATCCGAATTTAATAGAAGAGCCACAATGCCGACTTAAGTACATGTGGACTGACACTCTCACTTTCTATGATTTGAACCTCTCCTGTGAGTCCAGTTTTAGATTCTGCTGCTTCACTTCAGGTTTACTGTATCACTTGGACCTTCCTATTGACGATGAAACACAGAAATTGCATCCGAATTTAATACAAAAGGCACAATGACGACTTAAGTAAAAGAGAACTGACTCTCTAACATTCTATGATTTGAACCCCTCCTGCGAGTCCAGTTTTAGATTCTGATGCTTAACTTAAGGTTTACTGTATCCCTCGGACCTTCGTATTGACGATGAAACACAGTCATTGCATTGGAATTTAATACAAAAGGCACAATACCGACTTAAGTACAAGAGGAGTGACACTCTAACTTTCTAAGACTTGGAGCTCTCCTGTGAAGCCAGTTTTAGATTCCGATGCTTCACTTCAGGTTTACTGTATCCCTTGCACCTTCTTATTGACGATGAAACACAGAAATTGCAACCGAATTTAATACAAATGGCACAATGCCAACTTAAGCACAAGAGGACTGACACTCTCATATTCTATTATTTGAACCTCTCCTGTGAGTCCAGATTTTGATTCCTATGCTTCACTTCAGGTTTACTGTATCCCTTGGACCTTCTTATTGACGATGAAACACAGAAATTGCATCGTAATTAAATTCAAAAGGCACAATGCCGACCTAAGTAAAAGAGGACTGACACTCTCACTATCTTTGATTTGAACCTCTCCTGTGAGTCCAGTTTTAGATTCCGATGCTTCACTTCAGGTTTACTGTATAGCTTGGACCTTCTTATTGACGATGAAACTCAGAAATTGCATCGGAATTAAATTCAAAATGCACAATGCCAACTTTAGTACAAGAGGACTGACACTCTCACTTTCTATGATTTGAACCTCTCCTGTGAGTCCAGTTTTAGATTCCGATGCATCACTTCAGGTTTACTTTATCCCTTGGACCTTCTTATCGACGATGAAACACAGATATTGCATCCGAATTTAATAGAAGAGTCACAATGCCGACTTAAGTACAGGTGGACTGACACTCTCACTTTCTATGATTTGAACCTCTCCTGTGAGTCCAGTTTTAGATTCTGATGCTTCACTTCAGGTTAACTGTATCACTTGGATTTTCCTATTGACGATGAAACACAGACATTGCATCCGAATTTAATACAAAAGGCACAATGCCGACGTAAGTACAAGAGGACTGACCCTCTCACTTTCTAAGATTTAAACCTCTCCTATGAGTTGAGTGTTAGATTCCGATGCTTCACTTCAGGTTTACTGTATTCCTTGGACCATCTCATTGACGATGAAACACAGAGTTTGGATCTGAATTGAATACAAAATGCACAATGCCCACTTCAGTACAAGAGGACGGTCACTCTAACTTTCTATGATTTTAACCGCTCCTGTGAGTCCAGTTTTAGATTCCGATGCTACACTTCAGGTTTACTGTATCCCTTGGACCTTCTTATTGACGATGAAACACAGAAATTGCATCCGAATTTAATACAAAGAGCACATTACCGACTTAAGTACAGGAGGAGTGACACTCTAACTTTCTATGATTTGAACCTCTCCTGTGTGACCAGTTTTAGATTCTGATGCTTCACTTCAGGTTAACTGTATCACTTGGATTTTCCTATTGACGATGAAACACAGACATTGCATCCGAATTTAATACAAAAGGCACAATGCCGACGTAAGTACAAGAGGACTGACACTCTCACTTTCTAAGATTTGGACCTCTCCTATGAGTTGAGTGTTAGATTCCGATGCTTCACTTCAGGTTTACTGTATTCCTTGGACCATCTCATTGACGATGAAACACAGAGTTTGGATCTGAATTGAATACAAAATGCACAGTGCCGACTTCAGTACAAGAGGACGGACACTCTAACTTTCTATGATTTAAACCTCTCCTGTGAGTCCAGTTTTAGATTCCGATGCTTCACTTCAGGTTTACTGTATACCATGGACCTTCTTATTGACGATCAAACACAGATTTTGCTTCCGCATTTAATACAAAAGGCACAATGCCGACTTAGGTACAAGAGGACTGACACTCTCACTTTCTATGATTTGAACCTCTCCTGTGAGTCCAGTTTTAGATTCCGATGCATCACTTCAGGTTTACTTTATCCCTCGGACCTTCTTATCGACGATGAAACACAGAAATTTAATAGAAGAGTCACAATGCCGACTTAAGTACAAGTGGCCTGACACTCTCACTTTCTATGATTTGAACCTCTCCTGTGAGTCCAGTTTTTGATTCCTATGCTTCACTTCAGGTTTACTGTATCACTTGGACCTTCCTATTGACGATGAAACACAGAAATTGCATCCGAATTCAATACAAAAGGCACAATGCTGACGTAAGTACAAGAGGACTGACACTCTAACTTTCTATGATTTGAACCTCTCCTGTGTGTCCAGTTTTAGATTCCTATGCTTCACTTCAGGTTTACTGTATCCCTTGGGCCTTCTTATTGACGATGAAACACAGAAATTGCATCCGAATATAATACAAATGGCACATTGCCGACTTAAGTTCAAGTGGACTGACACTCTCACTTTCTATGATTTGAACCTATCCTGTGAGTCCAGTTTTAGATTCCGATGCTTCACTTCAGGTTTACTGTATACCTTGCACCTTCTTATTGACGATGAAACACAGAAATAGCATCGGGAGTTAATACAAAAGGCACAATGCAGACTTAAGTAAAAGAAGACTGACACTCTAACTTTCTATGATTTGAACCCCTCCTGTGAGTCCAGTTTTAGATTTTGATGAATCACTTCAGGTTTACTGTATCCCTTTTACCTTCTTATTGACGATGAAACACTGAAATTGCATCCGAATTTAATACAAAAGGCACAATGACGACTTAAGTAAAAGAGAAATGACACTCTCACTTTCTATGATTTGAACCTCTCCTGTGAGTCCAGTTTTAGATTCCGATGCATCACTTCAGGTTTACTTTATCCCTTGGACCTTCTTATCGACGATGAAACACAGAAATTGCATCCGAATTTAATAGAAGAGTCACAATGCCGACTTAAGTACAGGTGGACAGACACTCTCACTTTCTATGATTTGAACCTCTCCTGTGAGTCCAGTTTTAGATTCTGATGCTTCACTTCAGGTTAACTGTATCACTTGGATTTTCCTATTGACGATGAAACACAGACATTGCATCCGAATTTAATACAAAAGGCACAATGCCGACGTAAGTACAAGAGGACTGACACTCTCACTTTCTAAGATTTGAACCTCTCCTATGAGTTGAGTGTTAGATTCCGATGCTTCACTTCAGGTTTACTGTATTCCTTGGACCATCTCATTGACGATGAAACACAGAGTTTGGATCTGAATTGAATACAAAATGCACAGTGCCGACTTCAGTACAAGAGGACGGACACTCTAACTTTCTATGATTTAAACCTCTCCTGTGAGTCCAGTTTTAGATTCCGATGCTTCACTTCAGGTTTACTGTATACCATGGACCTTCTTATTGACGATCAAACACAGATTTTGCTTCCGCATTTAATACAAAAGGCACAATGCCGACTTAAGTACAAGAGGACTGACACTCTCACTTTCTATGATTTGAACCTCTCCTGTGAGTCCAGTTTTAGATTCCGATGCATCACTTCAGGTTTACTTTATCCCTCGGACCTTCTTATCGACGATGAAACACAGAAATTTAATAGAAGAGTCACAATGCCGACTTAAGTACAAGTGGCCTGACACTCTCACTTTCTATGATTTGAACCTCTCCTGTGAGTCCAGTTTTTGATTCCTATGCTTCACTTCAGGTTTACTGTATCACTTGGACCTTCCTATTGACGATGAAACACAGAAATTGCATCCGAATTCAATACAAAAGGCACAATGCTGACGTAAGTACAAGAGGACTGACACTCTAACTTTCTATGATTTGAACCTCTCCTGTGTGTCCAGTTTTAGATTCCTATGCTTCACTTCAGGTTTACTGTATCCCTTGGACCTTCTTATTGACGATGAAACACAGAAATTGCATCCGAATATACTACAAATGGCACATTGCCGACTTAAGTTCAAGTGGACTGACACTCTCACTTTCTATGATTTGAACCTATCCTGTGAGTCCAGTTTTAGATTCCGATGCTTCACTTCAGGTTTACTGTATACCTTGCACCTTCTTATTGACGATGAAACACAGAAATAGCATCGGGAGTTAATACAAAAGGCACAATGCAGACTTAAGTAAAAGAAGACTGACACTCTAACTTTCTATGATTTGAACCCCTCCTGTGAGTCCAGTTTTAGATTTTGATGCATCACTTCAGGTTTACTGTATCCCTTTTACCTTCTTATTGACGATGAAACACTGAAATTGCATCCGAATTTAATACAAAAGGCACAATGACGACTTAAGTAAAAGAGAACTGACACTCTAACATTCTATGATTGGAACCACTCCTGCGAGTCCAGTTTTAGATTCTGATGCTTAACTTAAAGTTTACTGTATCCCTCGGACCTTCGTATTGACGATGAAACACAGACATTGCATTCGAATTTAATACAAAAGGCCAAATACCGACTTAAGTACAAGAGGAGTGACACTCTAACTTTCTATGATTGGGAGCCCTCCTGTGAAGCCAGTTTTAGATTCCGATGCTTCACTTCAGGTTTACTGTATCCCTTGCACCTTCTTATTGACGATGAAACACAGAAATTGCAACCGAATTTAATACAAATGGCACAATGCCAACTTAAGCACAAGAGGACTGGCACTCTCATTTTCTATTATTTGAACCTCTCCTGTGAGTCCAGATTTTGATTCCTATGCTTCACTTCAGGTTTACTGTATCCCTTGGACCTTCTTATTGACGATGAAACACAGAAATTGCATCGGAATTAAATTCAAAAGGCACAATGCCGACCTAAGTAAAAGAGGACTGACACTCTCACTTTCTTTGATTTGAACCTCTCCTGTGAGTTCAGTTTTAGATTCCGATGCTTCACTTCAGGTTTACTGTATACCTTGGACCTTCGTATTAACGATGGAACTCTGAAATTGCATCGGAATTAAATTCAAAATGCAAAATGCCAACTTTAGTACAAGAGGACTGACACTCTCACTTTCTATGATTTGAACCTCTCCTGTGAGTCCAGTTTCAGATTCCTATACATCACTTCAGGTTTACTTCATCCCTTGGACCTTCTTATCGACGATGAAACACAGAAATTGCATCCGAATTTAATAGAAGAATCACAATGCCGACTTAAGTACATGTGGACTGACACTCTCACTTTCTATGATTTGAACCTCTCCTGTGAGACCAGTTTTAGATTCTGATGCTTCACTTCAGGTTTACTGTATCACTTGGACCTTCCTATTGACGATGAAACACAGAAATTGCATCCGAATTTAATACAAAAGGCACAATGACGACTTAAGTAAAAGAGAACTGACTCTCTAACATTCTATGATTTGAACCACTCCTGCGAGTCCAGTTTTAGATTCTGATGCTTAACTTAAGGTTTACTGTATCCCTCGGACCTTCGTATTGACGATGAAACACAGTCATTGCATTGGAATTTAATACAAAAGGCACAATACCGACTTAAGTACAAGAGGAGTGACACTCTAACTTCCTAAGATTTGGAGCTCTCCTGTGAAGCCAGTTTTAGATTCCGATGCTTCACTTCAGGTTTACTGTATCCCTTGCACCTTCTTATTGACGATGAAACACAGAAATTGCAACCGAATTTAATACAAATGGCACAATGCCAACTTAAGCACAAGAGGACTGACACTCTCATATTCTATTATTTGAACCTCCCCTGTGAGTCCAGATTTTGATTCCTATGCTTCACTTCAGGTTTACTGTATCCCTTGGACCTTATTATTGACGATGAAACACAGAAATTGCATCGCAATTAAGTTCAAAATGCACAATGCCGACCTAAGTAAAAGAGGACTGACACTCTCACTTTCTTTGATTTGAACCTCTCCTGTGACTCCAGTTTTAGATTCCGATGCTTCACTTCAGGTTTACTGTATAGCTTGGACCTTCTTATTGACGATGAAACTCAGAAATTGCATCGGAATTAAATTCAAAATGCACAATGCCAACTTTAGTACAAGAGGACTGACACTCTCACTTTCTATGATTTGAACCTCTCCTGTAAGGCCAGTTTTAGATTCCGATGCATCACTTCAGGTTTACTTTATCCCTTGGACCTTCTTATCGACGATGAAACACACAAATTGCATCCGAATTTAATAGAAGAGTCACAATGCCGACATAAGTACAGGTGGACTGACACTCTCACTTTCTATGATTTGAACCTCTCCTGTGAGTCCAGTTTTAGATTCTGATGCTTCACTTCAGGTTAACTGTATCACTTGGATTTTCCTATTGACGATGAAACACAGACATTGCATCCGAATTTAATACAAAAGGCACAATGCCGACGTAAGTACAAGAGGACTGACACTCGCACTTTCTAAGATTAGAACCTCTCCTATGAGTTGAGTGTTAGATTCCGATGCTTCACTTCAGGTTTACTGTATTCCTTGGACCATCTCATTGACGATGAAACACAGAGTTTGGATCTGAATTGAATACAAAATGCACAATGCCGACTTCAGTACAAGAGGACGGACACTCTAACTTTCTATGATTTCAACCGCTCCTGTGAGTCCAGTTTTAGATTCCGATGCTTCACTTTAGGTTTACTGTATCCCTTGGACCTTCTTATAGACGATGAAACACAGAAATTGCATCCGAATTTAATACAAAGAGCACATTACCGACTTAAGTACAGGAGGAGTGACACTCTAACTTTCTATGATTTGAACCTCTCCTGTGTGACCAGTTTTAGATTCCGATGCTTCACTTCAGGTTTACTGTATCCCTTGCACCTTCTTATTGACGATGAAACACAGAAATTGCAACCGAATTTAATACAAATGGCACAATGCCAACTTAAGCACAAGAGGACTGACACTCTCATATTCTATTATTTGAACCTCTCCTGTGAGTCCAGATTTTGATTCCTATGCTTCACTTCAGGTTTACTGTATCCCTTGGACCTTCTTATTGACGATGAAACACAGAAATTGCATCGGAATTAAATTCAAAAGGCACAATGCCGACCTAAGTAAAAGAGGACTGACACTCTCACTTTCTTTGATTTGAACCTCTCCTGTGAGACCAGTTTTAGATTCCGATGCTTCACTTCAGGTTTACTGTATAGCTTGGACCTTCTTATTGACGATGAAATTCAGAAATTGCATCGGAATTAAATTCAAAATGCACAATGCCAACTTTAGTACAAGAGGACTGACACTCTCACTTTCTATGATTTGAACCTCTCCTGTGAGTCCAGTTTTAGATTCCGATGCATCACTTCAGGTTAACTTTATCCCTTGGACCTTCTTATCGACGATGAAACACAGAAATTGCATCCGAATTTAATAGAAGAGTCACAATGCCGACTTAAGTACAGGTGGACTGACACTCTCACTTTCTATGATTTGAACCTCTCCTGTGAGTCCAGTTTTAGATTCTGATGCTTCACTTCAGGTTAACTGTATCACTTGGATTTTCCTATTGACGATGAAACACAGACATTGCATCCGAATTTAATACAAAATGCACAATGCCGACGTAAGTACAAGAGACTGACACTCTCACTTTCTAAGATTTGAACCTCTTCTATGAGTTGAGTGTTAGATTCCGATGCTTCACTTCAGGTTTACTGTATTCCTTGGACCATCTCATTGACGATGAAACACAGAGTTTGGATCTGAATTGAATACAAAATGCACAATGCCGACTTCAGTACAAGAGGACGGACACTCTAACTTTCTATGATTTTAACCGCTCCTGTGAGTCCAGTTTTAGATTCCGATGCTTCACTTCAGGTTTACTGTATCCCTTGGACCTTCTTATTGACGATGAAACACAGAAATTGCATCCGAATTTAATACAAAGAGCACATTACCGACTTAAGTACAGGAGGAGTGACACTCTAACTTTCTATGATTTGAACCTCTCCTGTGTGACCAGTTTTAGATTCCGATGCTTCACTTCAGGTTTACTGTATGCCTTGGACCTTCTTATTGACGATGAAACACAGAAATTGAATCCGAATTTAATACAAATGGCGCAACGTCGATTTAAGTACAAGAGGAATGACACTCTCACATTCTATCATTTGAACCTCTCTTGTGAGTCCAGTTTTAGATTCCTATGCTTCACTTCCGGATTACTGTATACCTTGCACCTTCTTATTGACGACGAAACACAGAAATTGCATCCGAATTTAATAGAAAAGGTACAATGCCGACCTAAGTACAAGAGGACTGACATTCTAACATTCTATGATTTGAACCTCTCCTGTGAGTCCAGTTTTAGATTCCGATGCTTCACTACAGGTTTACTGTATCCCTTGGACCTTCTTATTGATAATGAAACACAGAAATTGCATCTGAATTTAATACAAAAGGCACAATACCGACTTAAGTACAAGAGGAGTTACACTCTAACTATCTATGATTTGATCCTCTCCTGTGAGTCCATATTTAGATTCCGATGCTTCACTTCAGGTTTACTGTATTCCTTGGACCTTCTTATTTGCGATGTAACACAGAAATTGCATCCGAATATAATACAAATGTCACAATGTCGACTTAAGTTCAAGTGGACTGACACATTCACTTTCTATGATTTGAACCTCTCCTGTGAGTCCAGTTTTAGATTCCGATGATTCACTTCAGGTTTACTGTATACCTTGCACCTTCTTATTGACGATGAAACACAGAAATTGCATCGGGAGTTAATACAAAAGGCACAAAGCAGACTTAAGTAAAAGAGGACTGACACTCTAACTTTCTATGATTTGAACCTCTCCTATGAGTCCAGTTTTAGATTCTGATGCTTCACTTCTGGTTTACTGTATCCGTTGGACCCTCTTATTGACGATGAAACACAGAAATTGCACCCTAATTTAACACAAAAGGCACAATGCCGACTTAAGTAAAAGAGAACTGACACTCTAACATTCTATGATTGGGACCCCTCCTGCGAGTCCAGTTTTAGATTCTGATGCTTCACTTCAGGTTTACTGTATTCCTTGCACCTTCTTATTGACGATGAAACTCAGAAATTGCATCGGAATTAAATTCAAAAAGCACAATGCCAACTTTAGTACAAGAGGTCTGACACTCTCACTTTCTATGATTTGAACCATTCCTGTGAGCCCAGTTTTAGAATCCGATGCTTCACTTCAGGTTTACTGTATCCCTTGGACCTTTATATTGTCGATGAAACACAGAAATTGGATCCGAATTTAATACAAAAAGCACAATGCCGACATAAGTAAAAGATGACTGACACTCTCACTATCTATGACTTGAAACTCTCCTGTGAGTCCAGTTTTAGTTTCGATGCATCACTTTGGGTTTACTTTATCCCTTGGACCGTCTTATTGACGATGTAACACAGAAATTGCATCCGAATTTAATAGAAAAAACACAATGCCGACTTAAGTACAAGTGGACTGACACTCTCAGTTTCTATGATTTGAACCTCTCATGTGAGTCCAGTTTTAGATTCCGACGCTTCACTTCAGGTTTACTTTATCCCTTGGACCTTCTTATTGACAATTAAACACAGAAATTGCATCCGAATTTAATACAAAAGGCACAATGCCGACTTAAGTACAAGAGGACTGACACTCTCAACTTCTAAGATTTGAACCTCTCCTATGAGTTGAGTGTTAGATTCCGATGCTTCACTTCAGGTTTACCGTATCCCTTGGACCTTCTTATTGACGATGAAACACAGAGTTTGGATCCGAATTTAATACAAAAGGCACAATGCCGACTTAAGTACAAGAAAACTGACACTCTAACTTTCTATGATTTTAACCGCTCCTGTGAGCCCAGTTTTAGATTCCGATGCTTCACGTCAGGTTTACTGTATACCTTGCACCTTCTTATTGACGATGAAACACAAAAATTGCATCCGAATTTAATACAAAAGGCACAATGCCGACTTAAGTACAAGAGGACTGACATTCTAACTTTCTATGATTTGAACCTCTCCTGTGAGTCCAGTTTCAGATTCCGATGCTTCAATTCAGGTTTACTGTATCCCTTGGACCTTCTTATTGGCGATGAAACACAGAAATTGCATCCGAATTTAATACAAATGGCACAATGCCGACTTAAGTACAAGAGGACTGACACTCTCACATTCTATGATTTGAACCTCTCCTGTGAGTCCAGTTTTAGATTCCGATGCTTCACTTCAGGGTTACTGTATACCTTGCACTTTCTTATTGACGATAAAACACAGAAATTGCAACCGAATTTAATACAAATGGCACAATGCCGACTTAAGCACAAGAGGAAGGACACTCTCACTTTCTATTATTTGAACCTCTCCTGTGAGTCCAGTTTTAGATTCCGTTGCTTCACTTCAGGTTTACTGTATACCTTGAACCTTCTCATTGACGATGAAACACAGAAATTGCATACGAATTTAATAGAAAAGTCACATTGCCGACTTAAGTACAAGAGGACGGACACTCACACTTTCTATGATTTGAACCTCTCCTGTGAGTCCAGTTTTAGATTCCGATGCTTCACGTCAGGTTTACTGTATACCTTGCACCTTCTTATTGACGATGAAACACAAAAATTGCATCCGAATTTAATACAAAAGGCACAATGCCGACTTAAGTACAAGAGGACTGACATTCTAACTTTCTATGATTTGAACCTCTCCTGTGAGTCCAGTTTTAGATTCCGATGCTTCAATTCAGGTTTACTGTATCCCTTGGACTTTCTTATTGGCGATGAAACACAGAAATTGCATCCGAATTTAATACAAAAGGCACAATACCGACTTAAGTACAAGAGGAGTGACACTCTAACTTTCTATGATTTGATCCACTCCTGTGAGTCCAGTTTTGGATTCCGATGCTTAAATTCAGGTTTACTGTATCCCTTGGACCTTCTTATTGACGTTGAAACACAGAAATTGCATCCGAATTTAAAACAAAAGGCACAATACCGACTTAAGTACAAGAGGAGTGATACTCTAACTCTCTTTCATTAGAATCTCTCCTGTGAGTCCAGTTTTAGATTCCGATGCTTCATTTAAGGTTTACTGTATACCTTGAACCTTCTTATTAACGATGAAACACAGAAATTGCATACGAATTTAATAGAAAAGTCACAATGCCGACTTAAGCACAAGAGGACTGACACTCTCACTTTCTATGATTTGAACCTCTCCTGTGAGTCCAGTTTTAGATTCCGATGCTTCACTTCATGTTTACTGTATCCCTTGGACCTTCTTATTGACGATGAAACACAGAAATTGAAACCGAATTTAATACAAAAGGCACAATGCCGACTTAAGTACAAGAGGACTGACACTCTCAATTTCTAAGGTTTGAACCTATCCCAAGAGTTGAGTGTTAGATTCCGATGCTGCACTTCAGGTTTACTGGATCCCTTGGACCTTATTATTGACGAAGAAACACAGTTTGGATCCGAATTTAATACAAAAGGCACAATGCCGACTTAAGTACAAGAGGACTGACACTCTAACTTTCTATGCTTTGAACCGCTCCTGTGAGTCCTGTTTTAGAGTCCGATGCTTCACTTCAGGTTTACTGTATCCCTTGGACCCTCTTATTGACGATGAAACACAGAAATTGCATCCGAATTTAATACAAAGGGCACAATACCGACTTAAGTTCAGGAGGAGTGACACTCTAACTTTCTATGATTTGAACCTCACCTGTGAGTCCAGTTTTAGATTCCGATGCTTCACTTCGGCTTTACTGTATCCCTTGGACCTTCTTATTGACGATGCAACACCGAAGTTGCATCCGAATTTAATACAAATAGCACAATGTTGACCTAAGTACAAGAGGACTGACACTCTCACTTTCTATGATTTGAACCTCTCATGTGAGTACAGTTTTAGATTCCGATGCTTCACTTCAGGTTTACTGTATACCTTGCACCTTCTTACTGACGATGAAACACAGAAATTGCATCCGAATTTAATACAAATGGCACAATGCTGACTTAAGTACAAGAGGACTTACACTCTCACTTTCTATGATCTAAACCGCTCCTGTGAGTCCAGTTTTAGATTCCGATGCTTCACTTCAGGTTTACCGTATACCTTGCACCTTCTTATTGACGATGAAACACAGAAACTGCATCGGAATTTAATACAAAAGGCACAATGCAGACTTAAGTAAAAGAGGACTGACACTCCAACTTTCTATGATTTGAACCTCTCCTGTGAGTCCAGTTTTAGATTCTGATGCTTCACTTCAGGTTTACTGTATCCCTTTAACCTTCTTATTGACGATGAAACACAGAAATTGCATCCGAATTTAATGCAAAAGGAACAATGCCGACTTAAATAAAAGAGAACTGACACTCTAACATTCTATGATTTGAACCCCTCCTGCGAGTCCAGTTTTAGATTCCGATGCCTCACTTCAGGTTTACTGTATCCCTTGGACCTTCTTATTGACGATGAAACACAGAAATTGCATCCGAATTTAATACAAAAGCACAATACCGACATAAGTATAAGAGGAGTGACACTGTAACTTTCAATGATTTGATCCTTGCCTGTGAGTCCAGTTTTAGATTTCGATGCTTCACTTCGGTTTACTGTATCCCTTGGACCTTCTTATTGACGATGAAACACAGAAATTGCATCCCAATTTAATACAAATGGCACAATGCAGACTTAAGTACAAGAGGACTGACTCTCTCACTTTCTATGATTTGTACCTCTCCTGAGAGTCCAGTTTTTAGATTCCGATGCTTCACTTCAGGTTTACTGTATACCTTGCACATTCTCATTGACGATGGAACACAGAAATTGCATCGAAATTTAATACAAGTGCACAATGCAGACTTCAGTAAAAGAGGACTGACACTCTAACTTTCTATGATTTGAACCTCTCCTGTGAGTCCAGTTTTAGATTCTGATGCTTCACTTCAGGTTTACTGTATCCCTTGGACCTTCTTATTGACGATGAAACACAGAAATTGCATTAGAATTTCATACAAAAGGAACAATGCCGACCCTAGTAAAAGAGGACTGACACTCTAACATTCTATGATTTGAACCCCTCCTGCGAGTCCAGTTTTAGATTCCGATGCCTCACTTCAGGTTTACTGTATCCCTTGGACCCTCTTATTGTGAAGAAACACAGAAAATGCATCCGAATTTAATACAAAAGCACAATGCCGACTTAAATACAAGAGGACTGACACTCACAATTTCTAAGATTTGAACCTCTCCTATGAGTTAAGTGTTAGATTCCGATGCTTCACTTCAGGTTTACTGTATCCCTTGGTCCCTCTTATTGACGATGAGACACAGAGTTTGGTTCCGAAATTAATAGAAAATGCACAATGCCGACTTAAGTACAAGAGGACTCACACTCTAACTTTCTATGATTTCAACCGCACCTGTGAGTCCAGTTTTAGATTCCGATGCTTCACTTCAGGTTTACTGTATCCCTTGGACCTTCTTATTGACGATGAAACACAGAAATTGCATCCGAATTTAATACAAAGAGCACAATATCGACTTAAGTAGAGGTGGAGTGACACTCTAACTTTCTATGATTTGAACCTCTCCTGTGAGGCCAGTTTTAGATTCCGATGCTTCACTTCAGGTTTACTGTATCCCTCGGACCTTCTTATTGACGATGAAACACAGAAATTGCATCCGAATTAAATACAAATGGCACAATGTCGACCTAAGTACAAGAAGACTGA
This sequence comes from Schistocerca americana, assembly GCF_021461395.2. Classification (NCBI taxonomy): domain Eukaryota; kingdom Metazoa; phylum Arthropoda; class Insecta; order Orthoptera; family Acrididae; genus Schistocerca; species Schistocerca americana. Next base: position 62,833,931 of record NC_060125.1, read on the forward strand.
CACTCCAACTTTCTATGATTTGAACCTCTCCTGTGAGTCCAGTTTTAGATTCAGATGCTTCACTTCAAGTTAACTGTATACCTTGCACCTTCTTATTGACGATGAAACACAGAAATTGCATCCGAATGTAATACAAAAGGCACAATGCCGACTTAAGCACAAGAGGAAGGACATTCTCACTTTCTATTACATGAACCTCCCCTGTGAGTCCAGTTTTAGATTCTTATGCTTCACTTCAGGTTTACTGTATCCCTTGGACCTTCTTATTGACGATGCACACAGATATCGCATCGGAATTAAATTCAAAAGGCACAATGCCGACTTAAGTACAAGAGGACTGACATTCTAACTTTCTATGATTTGAACCTCTCCTGTGAGTTCAATTTTAGATTCCGATGCTTCACTTCAGGTTTACTGTATCCCTTGGACTTTCTTATTGGCGATGAAACACAGAAATTGCATCCGAATTTAATACAAAAAGCACAATACCGACTTAAGTACAAGAGGAGTGACACTCTAACTTTCTATGATTTGATCCTCTTCTGTGAGTCCAGTTTTGGATTCCGATGCTTAAATTCAGGTTTACTGTATCACTTGGACCTTCTTATTGACGTTGAAACAAAGAAATTGCATCCGAATTTAAAACAAAAGGCACAATACCGACTTAAGTACAAGAGGAGTGATACTCTAACTCTCTTTCATTAGAACCTCTCCTGTGAGTCCAGTTTTAGATTCCGATGCTTCATTTAAGGTTTACTGTATACCTTGAACCTTCTTATTGACGATGAAACACAGAAATTGCATACGAATTTAATAGAAAAGTCACAATGCCGACTTAAGCACAAGAGGATTGACACTCTCACTTTCTATGATTTGAACCTCTCCTGTGAGTCCAGTTTTACATTCCGATGCTTCACTTCATGTTTACTGTATCCCTTGGACCTTCTTATTGACGATGAAACACAGAAATTGCAACCGAATTTAATACAAAAGGCACAATGCCGACTTAAGTACAAGAGGACTGACACTCTCAATTTCTAAGGTTTGAACCTATCCCAAGAGTTGAGTGTTAGATTCCGATGCTGCACTTCAGGTTTACTGGATCCCTTGGACCTTATTATTGACGAAGAAACACAGTTTGGATCCGAATTTAATACAAAGGGCACAATACCGACTTAAGTACAGGAGGAGTGACACTCTAACTTTCTATGATTTGAACCTCACCGGTGAGTCCAGTTTTAGATTCCGATGCTTCACTTCGGCTTTACTGTATCCCTTGGACCTTCTTATTGACGATGAATCACCGAAGTTGCATCCGAATTTAATACAAATTGCACAATGTCGACCTAAGTACAAGAGGACTGACACTCTCACTTTCTACGATTTGAACCTCTCATGTGAGTACAGTTTTAGATTCCGATGCTTCACTTCAGGTTTACTGTATACCTTGCACCTTCTTACTGACGATGAAACACAGAAATTGCATCCGAATTTAACGCAAAAGGAACAATGCCGACTTAAATAAAAGAGAACTGCCACTCTAACATTCTATGATTTGAACCCCTCCTACGAGTCCAGTTTTAGATTCCGATGCCTCACTTCAGGTTTACTGTATCCCTTGGACCTTCTTATTGACGATGAAACACAGAAATTGCATCCGAATTTAATACAAAAGCACAATACCGACACAAGTACAAGAGGAGTGACACTGTAACTTTCAATGATTTGATCCTTGCCTGTGAGTCCAGTTTTAGATTTCGATGCTTCACTTCAGGTTTACTGTATCCCTTGGACCTTCTTATTGACGATGAAACACAGAAATTGCATCCCAATTTAATACAAATGGCACAATGCAGACTTAAGTACAAGAGGACTGACTCTCTCACTTTCTATGATTTGAACCTCTCCTGAGAGTCCAGTTTTTAGATTCCGATGCTTCACTTCAGGTTTACTGTATACCTTGCGCATTCTCATTGACGATGGAACACAGAAATTGCATCGAAATTTAATACAAGTGCACAATGCAGACTTCAGTAAAAGAGGACTGACACTCTAACTTTCTATGATTTGAACCTCTCCTGTGAGTCCAGTTTTAGATTCTGATGCTTCACTTCAGGTATACTGTATCCCTTGGACCTTCTTATTGACGATGAAACACAGAAATTGCATTAGAATTTCATACAAAAGGAACAATGCCGACCCTAGTAAAAGAGGACTGACACTCTAACATTCTATGATTTGAACCCCTCCTGCGAGTCCAGCTTTAGATTCCGATGCCTCACTTCAGGTTTACTGTATCCCTTGGACCCTCTTATTGTGAAGAAACACAGAAAATGCATCCGAATTTAATACAAAAGCACAATGCCGACTTAAATACAAGAGGACTGACACTCACAATTTCTAAGATTTGAACCTCTCCTATGAGTTAAGTGTTAGATTCCGATGCTTCACTTCAGGTTTACTGTATCCCTTGGACCCTCTTATTGACGATGAGACACAGAGTTTGGTTCCGAAATTAATAGAAAATGCACAATGCCGACTTAAGTACAAGAGGACTCACACTCTAACTTTCTATGATTTGAACCGCACCTGTGAGTCCAGTTTTAGATTCCGATGCTTCACGTCAGGTTTACTGTATCCCTTGGACCTTCTTATTGACGATGAAACACAGAAATTGCATCCGAATTTGATACAAAGAGCACAATATCGACTTAAGTAGAGGTGGAGTGACACTCTAACTTTCTATGATTTGAACCTCTCCTGTTAGGCCAGTTTTAGATTCCGATGCTTCACTTTAGTTTTACTGTATCCCTCGGACCTTCTTATTGACGATGAAACACAGAAATTGCATCCGAATTAAATACAAATGGCACAATGTCGACCTAAGTACAAGAAGACTGACACTCCAACTTTCTATGATTTGAACCTCTCCTGTGAGTCCAGTTTTAGATTCTGATGCCACACTTCAGGTTTACTGTATCCCTTAAACCTTCTTATTGACGATGAAACACAGAAATTGGATCCGAATTTAATGCAAAAGGAACAATGCCGACTTAAAAAAAAGAGAACTGCCACTCTAACATTCTTTGATTTGAACCCCTCCTGCGAGTCCAGTTTTAGATTCCGATGCCTCACTTCAGGTTTATTGTATCCCTTGGACCTTCTTATTGACGATGAAACACAGATATTGCATCCGAATTTAATACAAAAGCACAATACCGACATATGTACAAGAGGAGTGACACTGTAACTTTCAATGATTTGATCCTTTCCTGTGAGTCCAGTTTTAGATTTCGATGCTTCACTTCAGGTTTACTGTATACCTTGGACCTTCTTATTGACGATGAAACACAGAAATTGCATCCCAATTTAATACAACTGGCACAATGCAGACTTAAGTACAAGAGGACTGACTCTCGAACTTTCTATGATTTGAACCTCTCCTGAGAGTCCAGTTTTTAGATTCCGATGCTTCACTTCAGGTTTACTGTATACCTTGCACATTCTCATTGACGATGAAACACAGAAATTGCATCGAAATTTAATACAAGTGCACAATGCAGACTTAAGTAAAAGTGACTGACACTCTAACTTTCTATGATTTGAACCTCTCCTGTGAGTCCAGTTTTAGATTCTGATGCTTCACTTCAGGTTTACTGTATCCCTTGGACCTTCTTATTGACGATGAAACACAGAAATTGCATTAGAATTTCATACAAAAGGAACAATGCCGACTTAAGTAAAAGAGGACTGACACTCTAACATTCTATGATTTGAACCCCTCCTGCGAGTCCAGTTTTAGATTCCGATGCCTCACTTCAGGTTTACTGTATCCCTTGGACCTTCTTGTTGACGATGAAACACAGATATTGCATCCGAATTTAATACAAAGAGCACAATATCGACTTAAGTAGAGGTGGAGTGACACTCTAACTTTCTATGATTTGAACCTCTCCTGTGAGTCCAGTTTTAGATTCAGATGCTTCACTTCAAGTTAACTGTATACCTTGCACCTTCTTATTGACGATGAAACACAGATATTGCATCCGAATGTAATACAAAAGGCACAATGCCGACTTAAGCACAAGAGGAAGGACATTCTCAGTTTCTATTACATGAACCTCCCCTGTGAGTCCAGTTTTAGATTCTTATGCTTCACTTCAGGTTTACTGTATCCCTTGGACCTTCTTATTGACGATGCACACAGATATCGCATCGGAATTAAATTCAAAAGGCACAATGCCGACTTAAGTACAAGAGGACTGACATTCTAACTTTCTATGATTTGAAACTCTCCTGTGAGTTCAATTTTAGATTCCGATGCTTCACTTCAGGTTTACTGTATCCCTTGGACTTTCTTGTTGGCGATGAAACACAGAAATTGCATCCGAATTTAATACAAAAGGCACAATACCGACTTAAGTACAAGAGGAGTGACACTCTAACTTTCTATGATTTGATCCTCTCCTGTGAGTCCAGTTTTGGATTCCGATGCTTAAATTCAGGTTTACTGTATCCCTTGGACCTTCTTATTGACGTTGAAACACAGAAATTGCATCCGAATTTAAAACAAAAGGCACAATACCGACTTAAGTACAAGAGGAGTGATACTCTAACTCTCTTTCATTAGAACCTCTCCTGTGAGTCCAGTTTTAGATTCCGATGCTTCATTTAAGGTTTACTGTATACCTTGAACCTTCTTGTTGACGATGAAACACAGAAATTGCATACGAATTTAATAGAAAAGTCACAATGCCGACTTAAGCACAAGAGGACTGACACTCTCACTTTCTATGATTTGAACCTCTCCTGTGAGTCCAGTTTTAGATTCCGATTCTTCACTTCATGTTTACTGTATCCCTTGGACCTTCTTATTGACGATGAAACACAGAAATTGCAACCGAATTTAATACAAAAGGCACAATGCCGACTTAAGTACAAGAGGACTGACACTCTCAATTTCTAAGGTTTGAACCTATCCCAAGAGTTGAGTGTTAGATTCCGATGCTGCACTTCCGGTTTACTGGATCACTTGGACCTTATTATTGACGAAGAAACACAGTTTGGATCCGAATTTAATACAAAAGGCACAATGCCGACATAAGTACAAGAGGACTGACACTCTAACTTTCTATGCTTTGAACCGCTCCTGTGAGTCCTGTTTTAGAGTCCGATGCTTCACTTCAGGTTTACTGTATCCCTTGGACCCTCTTATTGACGATGAAACACAGAAATTGCATCCGAATTTAATACAAAGGGCACAATACCGACTTAAGTACAGGAGGAGTGACACTCTAACTTTCTATGATTTGAACCTCTCCTGTGAGTCCAGTTTTAGATTCCGATGCCTCACTTCGGCTTTACTGTATCCCTTGGACCTTCTTATTGACGATGAAACACCGAAGTTGCATCCGAATTTAATACAAATAGCACAATGTCGACCTAAGTACAAGAGGACTGACACTCTCACTTTCTATGATTTGAACCTCTCATGTGAGTACAGTTTTAGATTCCGATGCTTCACTTCAGGTTTACTGTATACCTTGCACCTTCTTACTGACGATGAAACACAGAAATTGCATCCGAATTTAATACAAATGGCACAATGCTGACTTAAGTACAAGAGGACTTACACTCTCACTTTCTATGATCTAAACCGCTCCTGTGAGTCCAGTTTTAGATTCCGATGCTTCACTTCAGGTTTACCGTATACCTTGCACCTTCTTATTGACGATGAAACACAGAAACTGCATCGGAATTTAATACAAAAGGCACAATGCAGACTTAAGTAAAAGTGGACTGACACTCCAACTTTCTATGATTTGAACCTCTCCTGTGAGTCCAGTTTTAGATTCTGATGCTTCACTTCAGGTTTACTGTATCCCTTTAACCTTCTTATTGACGATGAAACACAGAAATTGCATCCGAATTTAATGCAAAAGGAACGATGCCGACTTAAATAAAAGAGAACTGCCACTCTAACATTCTATGATTTGAACCCCTCCTGCGAGTCCAGTTTTAGATTCCGATGCCTCACTTCAGGTTTACTGTATCCCTTGGACCTTCTCATTGACGATGAAACACAGATATTGCATCCCAATTTAATACAAATGGCACAATGCAGACTTAAGTACAAGAGGACTGACTCTCTCACTTTCTATGATTTGAACCTCTCCTGAGAGTCCAGTTTTTAGATTCCGATGCTTCACTTCGGGTTTACTGTATACCTTGCACATTCTCATTGACGATGAAACACAGAAATTGCATCGAAATTTAATACAAGTGCACAATGCAGACTTCAGTAAAAGAGGACTGACACTCTAACTTTCTATGATTTGAACCTCTCCTGTGAGTCCAGTTTTAGATTCTGATGCTTCACTTCAGGTTTACTGTATCCCTTGGACCTTCTTATTGACGATGAAACACAGAAAATGCATTAGAATTTCATAAAAAAGGAACAATGCCGACCCTAGTAAAAGAGGACTGACACTCTAACATTCTATGATTTGAACCCCTCCTGCGAGTCCAGTTTTAGATTCCGATGCCTCACTTCAGGTTTACAGTATCCCTTGGACCCTCTTATTGTGAAGAAACACAGAAAATGCATCCGAATTTAATACAAAAGCACAATGCCGACTTAAATACAAGAGGACTGACACTCACAATTTCTAAGATTTGAACCTCTCCTATGAGTTAAGTGTTAGATTCCGATGCTTCACTTCAGGTTTACTGTATCCCTTGGACCCTCTTATTGACGATGAAACACAGAGTTAGGTTCCGAAATTAATAGAAAATGCACAATGCCGACTTAAGTACAAGAGGACTCACACTCTAACTTTCTATGATTTGAACCGCACCTGTGAGTCCAGTTTTAGATTCCGATGCTTCACTTCAGGTTTACTGTATCCCTTGGACCTTCTTATTGACGATGAAACACAGAAATTGCATCCGAATTTAATACAAAGAGCACAATATCGACTTAAGTAGAGGTGGAGAGACACTCTAACTTTCTATGATTTGAACCTCTCCTGTGAGGCCAGTTTTAGATTCCGATGCTTCACTTCAGGTTTACTGTATCCCTCGGACCTTCTTATTGACGATGAAACACAGAAATTGCATCCGAATTAAATACAAATGGCACAATGTCGACCTAAGTACAAGAAGACTGACACTCCAACTTTCTATGATTTGAACCTCTCCTGTGAGTCCAGTTTTAGATTCTGATGCTTCACTTCAGGTTTACTGTATCCCTTAAACCTTCTTATTGACGATGAAACACAGAAATTGGATCCGAATTTAATGCAAAAGGAACAATGCCGACTTAAAAAAAAGAGAACTGCCACTCTAACATTCTATGATTTGAACCCCTCCTGCGAGTCCAGTTTTAAATTCCGATGCCTCACTTCAGGTTTATTGTATCCCTTGGACCTTCATATTGACGATGAAACACAGATATTGCATCCGAATTTAATACAAAAGCACAATACCGACATATGTACAAGAGGAGTGACACTGTAACTTTCAATGATTTGATCCTTTCCTGTGAGTCCAGTTTTAGATTTCGATGCTTCACTTCAGGTTTACTGTATACCTTGGACCTTCTTATTGACGATTAAACACAGAAATTGCATCCCAATTTAATACAACTGGCACAATGCAGACTTAAGTACAAGAGGACTGACTCTCTCACTTTCTATGATTTGAACCTCTCCTGAGACTCCAGTTTTTAGATTCCGATGCTTCACTTCAGGTTTACTGTATACCTTGCACATTCTCATTGACGATGAAACACAGAAATTGCATCGAAATTTAATACAAGTGCACAATGCAGACTTAAGTAAAAGAGGACTGACACTCTAACATTCTATGATTTGAACCCCTCCTGCGAGTCCAGTTTTAGATTCCGATGCCTCACTTCAGGTTTACTGTATCCCTTGGACCCTCTTATTGTGAAGAAGCACACAAATTGCATCCGAATTTAATACAAAAGCACAATGCCGACTTAAATACAAGAGGACTGACACTCACAATTTCTAAGATTTGAACCTCTCCTATGAGTTAAGTGTTAGATTCCGATGCTTCACTTCAGGTTTACTGTATCCCTTGGACCCTCTTATTGACGATGAAACACAGAGTTTGGTTCCGAAATTAGTAGAAAATGCACAATGCCGACTTAAGTACAAGAGGACTCACACTCTAACTTTCTATGATTTGAACCGCACCTGTGAGTCCAGTTTTAGATTCCGATGCTTCACTTCAGGTTTACTGTATACCTTGCACCTTCTAATTGGCGATGAAACACGGAAATTGCATCGGAATTTAATACTAAAGGCACAATGCAGACTTAAGTAAGGGAGGACTGACACTCTAACTTTCTGTGATATGATCCTCTCCTGTGAGTCCAGTTTTAGATTCTGATGCTTCACTTCAGATTTACTGTATCCCTTGGACCTTCTTATTGACGATGAAACACAGGTATTGCATCCGAATTTAATACAAAAGGAACAATGCCGACTTAAGTAAATGAGGACTGACACTCTAACATTCTATTATTTGAACCCCTCCTGCGAGTCCAGTTTTAGATTCCGATGCTTCAATTCAGGTTTACCGTATCCCTTGGATCTTCTTATTGGCGATAAAACACAGAAATTGCATCCGAATTTAATACATAGGGCACAATACCGACTTAAGCACAGGAGGAGTGACTCTCTAACTTTCTATGGTTTGAACCGCTCCTGTGAGTCCAGTTTTACATTCCGATGCTTCACTTTAGGCTTACTGTATCCCTTGGACCTTCTTATTGACGATGAAAGACAAAAATTGCATCCGAATTTAATACAAATGGCACAATGTCGACATAAGTACAAGAGGACTGACACTCTCACTTCCTATGGTTTGAAACTCTCCTGTGAGTCCAGTTTTAGATTCTGATGCTTCACTTCATGTTTACTGTATACCTTGCGCCTTCTTATTGACGATGAAACCCAGAAATTGCATCCGAATTTTGATACAAAAAGCACAATGCCGACTTAAGTAAATGAGGACTGACACTCTTACATTCTATGATTTGAACCTCTCCTGCGAGTCAAGTTTTAGATTCCGATGCTTCACCTCAGGTTTACTGTATCCCTTGAACCTTCTTATTGACGATGAAACACAGAAAATGCACCCCAATTTAATACAAAAGGCACAATACCGACTCAAGTACAAGAGGAATGACTCTCTAACTTTCTAAGATTTGAACCTCTCCTGTGAGTCCAGTTTTAGATTCCGATGCTTCACTTCAGGTTTACTGTATCCCTTGGACCTTCTTATTGACGATGAAACACAGAAACTGCATCCGAATTTAATACAAAAGCACAATGCCGACTTAAGTACAGGAGGACTGACACTCTCAATGTCAAAGATTTGAACCTCGCCTATGGGTTGAGTGTTAGATTCCGATGCTTCACTTCAGGTTTACTGTATCCCTTGAACCTTCTTATTGACGATGAAACACAGAAAATGCACCCTAATTTAATACAAAAGGCACAATACCGACTCAAGTACAAGAGGAATGACACTCTAACTTTCTAAGATTTGAACCTCTCCTGCGAGTCCAGTTTTAGATTCCGATGCTTCACCTCAGGTTTACTGTATCCCTTGGACCTTCTTATTGACGATGAAACACAGAGTTTGGTTCCGAATATAATACAAAAGGCACAATGCCGACTTAAGTACAAGAGGACTGACACTCTAACTTCATATGATTTCAACCGCACCTGTGAGTCCAGTTTTAGATTCCGATGCTTCACTTCAGGTTTACTGTATCCCTTGGACCTTCTTATTTACGATGAAACACAGAAATTGCATCCGAATTTAATACAAAGAGCACAATACCGACTTAAGTAGAGGAGGAGTGACACTCTAACTTTCTATGATTTGAACCTCTCCTGTGAGTCCAGTTTTAGATTCCGATCCTTCACTTCAGGTTTACTGTATCCCTCGGACCTTCTTATTGTCGATGAAACACAGAAATTGTATCGGAATTTAATACAAAAGTCACAATGCAGACTTAAGTAAAAGAGGACTGACACCTTAACTTTCTGTGTTTTGATCCTCTCCTGTGAGTCCAGTTTTAGATTCTGATGCTTCACTTCAGATTTACTGTATCCCTTGTACCTTCTTATTGACGATGAAACACAGATATTGCATCCGAATTTAATACCATAGGCACAATGCCGACTTAAGTAAAAGAGGACTGACACTCTAACATTCTATTATATGAACCCCTCCTGCGAGTCCAGTTTTAGATTCCAATGCTTCACTTCAGGTTTACCGTATCCCTTGGACCCTCTTATTGACGATGAAACACAGAAATTGCATCCGAATTTAATACAAAGAGCACAATACCAACTTAAGTACAGGATGAGTGACACTCTAACTTTCTATGATTTGAACCTCTCCTGAGAGTCCAGGTTTACATTCCAATGCTTTACTTCATGTTTACTGTATCCCTTGAACCTTCTTACTGACGATGAAACACAAAAATTGCATCCGAATTTAATACAAAGAGCACAATACCGACTTAAGTACGGGAGGAGTGACACTCTAACTTTCTATGATTTGAACCACTCCTGCGAGTCCAGTTTTAGATTCCGGTGCTTCACTTTAGGTTTACTGTATCCCTTGGACCTTCTTATTGTCGATGAAACACAGAAATTGCATCCGAATTTAATACAAATAGCGCAATGTCGACTTAAGTACAAGAGGACTGACACTCTCACTTTCTATGATTTGAACTTATCCTGTGAGTCCAGTTTTAGATTCCGATGCTTCACTTCAGGTTTACTGTATCACTTGGACCTTCTTATTGACGATGAAACACAGAAATTGCATCCGAATTTAATACAAAGCGCACAATACCGACTTAAGTACAGGATGAGTGACACTCTAACTTTCTATGATTTGAACCTCTCCTGAGAGTCCAGGTTTACATTCCGATGCTTCACTTCAGGTTTACTGTATCCCTTGGACCTTCTTATTGTAGATGAAACACAGAAATTGCATCCGAATTTAATACAAAGGGCACAACACCGACTTAAGTACAGGAGGATTGACACTCTAACTTTATATGGTTTGAACCTCTCGTGTTAGTCCAGGTTTACATTCCGATGCTTCACTTTAGGTTTACTGTATCCCTTGGACCTTCTTATTGACGATGAAACACAGAAATTGCATCCGAATTTAATACAAATAGCGCAATGTCGACTTAAGTACAAGAGGACTGACACCCTCACTTTCTATGATTTGAACCTCTCCTGTGAGTCCAGTTTTACATTCCGATGCTTCACTTCAGGCTTACTGTATCACTTGGACCTTCTTATTGACGATGAAACACAGTTATTGCATCCGAATTTAATACAAAAGGCACAATACTGACTTAGGTACAAGAGGAGTGACACTCTATTTTTCTATGATTTGATCCTCTCCTGTGAGTCCAGTTTTAGATTCCGATGCTTCACTTCAGGTTTACTGTATACCTTGCACCTTCTAATTGGCGATGAAACACAGAAATTGCATCGGAATTTAATACTAAAGGCACAATGCAGACTTAAGTAAGGGAGGACTGACACTCTAACTTTCTGTGATATGATCCTCTCCTGTGAGTCCAGTTTTAGATTCTGATGCTTCACTTCAGATTTACTGTATCCCTTGGACCTTCTTATTGACGATGAAACACAGGTATTGAATCCGAATTTAATACAAAAGGCACAATGCCGACTTAAGTAAATGAGGACTGACACTCTAACATTCTATTATTTGAACCCCTCCTGCGAGTCCAGTTTTAGATTCCGATGCTTCACTTCAGGTTTACCGTATCCCTTGGACCTTCTTATTGGCGATGAAACACATAGTTTGGTACCGAACTTAATACAAAAGGCACAATGCCGACTTAAGTACAAGAGGATTCACACTCTAACTTTCTATGATTTGAACCGCACCTGTGAGTCCAGTTTTAGATTCCGATGCTTCACTTCAGGCTTACTGTATCACTTGGACCTTCTTATTGACGATGAAACACAGTTATTGCATCCGAATTTAATACAAAAGGCACAATACTGACTTAGGTACAAGAGGAGTGACACTCTATTTTTCTATGATTTGATCCTCTCCTGTGAGTCCAGTTTTAGATTCCGATGCTTCACTTCAGGTTTACTGTATACCTTGCACCTTCTAATTGGCGATGAAACACAGAAATTGCATCGGAATTTAATACTAAAGGCACAATGCAGACTTAAGTAAGGGAGGACTGACACTCTAACTTTCTGTGATATGATCCTCTCCTGTGAGTCCAGTTTTAGATTCTGATGCTTCACTTCAGATTTACTGTATCCCTTGGACCTTCTTATTGACGATGAAACACAGGTATTGCATCCGAATTTAATACAAAAGGCACAATGCCGACTTAAGTAAATGAGGACTGACACTCTAACATTCTATTATTTGAACCCCTCCTGCGAGTCCAGTTTTAGATTCCGATGCTTCACTTCAGGTTTACCGTATCCCTTGGATCTTCTTATTGGCGATGAAACACAGAAATTGCATCCGAATTTAATACAAAGGGCACAATACCAACTTAAGTACAGGAGGAGTGACTCTCTAACTTTCTATGGTTTGAACCGCTCCTGTGAGTCCAGTTTTACATTCCGATGCTTCACTTTAGGCTTACTGTATCCCTTGGACCTTCTTATTGACGATGAAACACAAAAATTGCATCCGAATTTAATACAAATGGCACAATGTCGACATAAGTACAAGAGGACTGACACTCTCACTTCCTATGGTTTGAAACTCTCCTGTGAGTCCAGTTTTAGATTCTGATGCTTCACTTCATGTTTACTGTATACCTTGCGCCTTCTTATTGACGATGAAACCCAGAAATTGCATCCGAATTTTGATACAAAAAGCACAATGCCGACTTAAGTAAATGAGGACTGACACTCTTACATTCTATGATTTGAACCTCTCCTGCGAGTCAAGTTTTAGATTCCGATGCTTCACCTCAGGTTTACTGTATCCCTTGAACCTTCTTATTGACGATGAAACACAGAAAATGCACCCCAATTTAATACAAAAGGCACAATACCGACTCAAGTACAAGAGGAATGACACTCTAACTTTCTAAGATTTGAACCTCTCCTGTGAGTCCAGTTTTAGATTCCGATGCTTCACTTCAGGTTTACTGTATCCCTTGGACCTTCTTATTGACGATGAAACACAGAAACTGCATCCGAATTTAATACAAAAGCACAATGCCGACTTAAGTACAAGAGGACTGACACTCTCAATGTCTAAGATTTGAACCTCGCCTGTGGGTTGAGTGTTAGATTCCGATGCTTCACTTCAGGTTTACTGTATCCCTTGAACCTTCTTATTGACGATGAAACACAGAAAATGCACCCTAATTTAATACAAAAGGCACAATACCGACTCAAGTACAAGAGGAATGACACTCTAACTTTCTAAGATTTGAACCTCTCCTGCGAGTCCAGTTTTAGATTCCGATGCTTCACCTCAGGTTTACTGTATCCCTTGGACCTTCTTATTGACGATGAAACACAGAGTTTGGTTCCGAATATAATACAAAAGGCACAATGCCGACTTAAGTACAAGAGGACTGACACTCTAACTTCATATGATTTCAACCGCACCTGTGAGTCCAGTTTTAGATTCCGATGCTTCACTTCAGGTTTACTGTATCCCTTGGACCTTCTTATTTACGATGAAACACAGAAATTGCATCCGAATTTAATACAAAGAGCACAATACCGACTTAAGTAGAGGAGGAGTGACACTCTAACTTTCTAAGATTTGAACCTCTCCTGTGAGTCCAGTTTTAGATTCCGATCCTTCACTTCAGGTTTACTGTATCCCTCGGACCTTCTTATTGACGATGAAACACAGAAATTGTATCGGAATTTAATACAAAAGGCACAACGCAGACTTAAGTAAAAGAGGACTGACACTCTAACTTTCTGTGTTTTGATCCTCTCCTGTGAGTCCAGTTTTAGATTCTGATGCTTCACTTCAGATTTACTGTATCCCTTGTACCTTCTTATTGACGATGAAACACAGATATTGCATCCGAATTTAATACAAAAGGCACAATGCCGACTTAAGTAAAAGAGGACTGACACTCTAACATTCTATTATATGAACCCCTCCTGCGAGTCCAGTTTTAGATTCCAATGCTTCTCTTCAGGTTTACCGTATCCCTTGAATCTTCTTATTGACGATGACACACAGAAATTGCATCCGAATTTAATACAAAGGGGACAATACCGACTTAAGTACAGGAGGAGTGACACTGTAACTTTCTATGGTTTGAACCTCTCCTGTGAGTCGAGTTTTAAATTCCGATGCTTCACTTTAGGTTTACTGTATCTCTTGGACCTTCTCATTGACGATGAAACACAGAAATTGCATCCGAATTTAATACAAATGGCACAATGTCGACATAAGTACAAGAGGACTGACACTCTCACTTCCTATGATATGAACCTCTCCTGTGAGTCCAGTTTTAGATTCTGATGCTTCACTTCATGTTTACTGTATACCTTGCACCTTCTTATTGACGATGAAACACAGAAATTGCATCCGAATTTTGATACAAAAAGCACAATGCCGACTTAAGTAAAAGAGGACTGACACTCTTACATTCTATGTTTTGAACCTCTCCTGCGAGTCCAGTTTTAGATTCCGATGCTTCACCTCAGGTTTACTGTATCCCTTGAACCTTCTTATTGACGATGATACATAGAAATTCCACCCGAATTTAATTCAAAAGGCACAATACCGACTCAAGTACAAGAGGAATGACACTCTAACTTTCTAAGATATGGAACTCTCCTGTGAGTCCAGTTTAAATTCCGATGCTTCACTTCAGGTTTACTGTATCCCTTGGACCTTCTTATTGACGATGAAACACAGAAATTGCATCCGAATTTAATACATAAGGCACAATGCCTACTTAAGTACAAGAGGACTGACACTCTCACTTTCTATGATTTGAACCTCTCCTGTGAGTCCCGTTTTAGATTCCGAGGCTTCACTTCAGGTTTACTGCATGCCTTGCACCTTCTTATTGACGATGAAACACAGAAATTGCTTCGGAATTAAATTCAAAAGGCACAATGCCGACTCAAGTACAAGAGGAGTGACACATTAACATTCTATGATTTGAATCTCTCCTGTGAGCCCAGTTTAAAATTCCGATGCTTCACTGCAGGTCTACTGTATCCCTTGGACCTTCTTATTGACCATGAAACACAGAAATTGCATCCGAATTTAATACAAAAGCACAATGCCGACTTAAGTACAAGAGGACTGACACTCCCAATGTCTAAGATTTGAACCTCGCCTATGGGTTGAGTGTTAGATTCCGATGCTTCACTTCAGGTTTACTGTATCCCTTGAACCTTCTTATTGACGATGAAACACAGAAAATGCACCCTAATTTAATACAAAAGGCACAATACCGACTCAAGTACAAGAGGAATGACACTCTAACTTTCTAAGATTTGAACCTCTCCTGCGAGTCCAGTTTTAGATTCCGATGCTTCACCTCAGGTTTACTGTATCCCTTGGACCTTCTTATTGACGATGAAACACAGAGTTTGGTTCCGAATATAATACAAAAGGCACAATGCCGACTTAAGTACAAGAGGACTGACACTCTAACTTCATATGATTTCAACCGCACCTGTGAGTCCAGTTTTAGATTCCGATGCTTCACTTCAGGTTTACTGTATCCCTTGGACCTTCTTATTTACGATGAAACACAGAAATTGCATCCGAATTTAATACAAAGAGCACAATACCGACTTAAGTAGAGGAGGAGTGACACTCTAACTCTCTATGATTTGAACCTCTCCTGTGAGTCCAGTTTTAGATTCCGATCCTTCACTTCAGGTTTACTGTATCCCTCGGACCTTCTTATTGACGATGAAACACAGAAATTGTATCGGAATTTAATACAAAAGGCACAATGCAGACTTAAGTAAAAGAGGACTGACACTCTAACTTTCTGTGTTTTGATCCTCTCCTGTGAGTCCAGTTTTAGATTCTGATGCTTCACTTCAGATTTACTGTATCCCTTGTACCTTCTTATTGACGATGAAACACAGATATTGCATCCGAATTTAATACAAAAGGCACAATGCCGACTTAAGTAAAAGTGGACTGACACTCTAACATTCTATTATATGAACCCCTCCTGCGAGTCCAGTTTTAGATTCCAATGCTTCACTTCAGGTTTACCGTATCCCTTGAATCTTCTTATTGACGATGACACACAGAAATTGCATCCGTATTTAATACAAAGGGCACAATACCGACGTAAGTACAGGAGGAGTGACACTGTAACTTTCTATGGTTTGAACCTCTCCTGTGAGTCCAGTTTTACATTCCGATGCTTCACTTTAGGTTTACTGTATCTCTTGGACCTTCTCATTGACGATGAAACACAGAAATTGCATCCGAATTTAATACAAATGGCACAATGTCGACATAAGTACAAGAGGACTGACACTCTCACTTCCTATGATATGAACCTCTCCTGTGAGTCCAGTTTTAGATTCTGATGCTTCACTTCATGTTTACTGTATACCCTGCACCTTTTTATTGTCGATGAAACACAGAAATTGCATCCGAATTTTGATACAAAAAGCACAATGCCGACTTAAGTAAAAGAGGACTGACACTCTTACATTCTATGTTTTGAACCTCTCCTGCGAGTCCAGTTTTAGATTCCGATGCTTCACCTCAGGTTTACTGTATCCCTTGAACCTTCTTATTGACGATGATACATAGATATTCCACCCGAATTTAATTCAAAAGGCACAATACCGACTCAAGTACAAGAGGAATGACACTCTAACTTTCTAAGATATGAAACTCTCCTGTGAGTCCAGTTTTACATTCCGATGCTTCACTTCAGGTTTACTGTATCCCTTGGACCTTCTTATTGACGATCAAACACAGAAATTGCATCCGAATTTAATACAAAAGGCACAATGCCTACTTAAGTACAAGAGGACTGACACTCTCACTTTCTATTATTTGAACCTCTCCTGTGAGTCCCGTTTTAGATTCCGAGGCTTCACTTCAGGTTTACTGCATGCCTTGCACCTTCTTATTGACGATGAAACACAGAAATTGCTTTGGAATTAAATTCAAAAGGCACAATGCCGACTCAAGTACAAGAGGAGTGACACACTAACATTCTATGATTTGAATCTCTCCTGTGAGCCCAGTTTAAAATTCCGATGCTTCACTGCAGGTCTACTGTTACCCTTGGACCTTCTTATTGACCATGAAACACAGAAATTGCATACGAATTTAATACAAAGGGCACAATACCGACTTAAGTTCAGGAGGAGTGACACTCTAACTTTCTATGATTTGGACCGCTCCTGTGAGTCCAGTTTTAGATTCCGATGCTTCACTTCAGGTTTACTGTATCACTTGGACCTTCTTATTGACGATGAAACACAGAGTTTGGTTCCGAATTTAATACAAAAGGCACAATGCCGGCTTAAGTACAAGAGGACTGATACTCTAACTTTCTCTGATTTGAACCGCTCCTGTGAGTCCAGTTTTCGATTCCGATGCTTCACTTCAGGTTTACTGCATCACTTGGACCTTCGTATTGACGATGAAACACTGAAATTGCATCCGAATTTAATACAAAGAGCACAATACCGACTTAAGTACAGGATGAGTGACACTCTAACTTTCTATGATTTGAACCTCTCCTGAGAGTCCAGGTTTACATTCCGATGCTTTACTTCAGGTTTACTGTATCCCTTGGACCTTCATATTGTAGATGAAACACAGAAATTGCATCCGAATTTAATACAAAGGGCACAATACCGACTTAAGTACAGGAGGATTGACACTCTAACTTTATATGGTTTGAACCTCTCCTGTGAGTCCAGGTTCACATTCCGATGCTTCACTTCAGGTTTACTGTTTCCCTTGGACCTTCTTACTGACGAGGAAACACAAAAATTGCATCCGAATTTAATACAAAGAGCACAATACCGACTTAAGTACGGGAGGAGTGACACTCTAACTTTCTATGATTTGAACCACTCCTGTGAGTCCAGTTTTAGATTCCGGTGCTTCACTTCAGGTTTACTGCATACCTTGCACCTTCTTATTGACGATGAAACACAGAAATTGCATCCGAATGTAATACAAAAGGCACAATGCCGACTTAAGTACAAGAGGACTGACATTCTAACTTTCTATGATTTGAACCACTCCTGTGAGTCCTGTTTTAGATTTCGATGCTTCACTTCAGGTTTACTGTATCCCTTGGACCCTCTTATTGACGATGAAACACAGAAATTGCATCCGAATTTAATACAAAAGGCACACTACCGACTTAGGTACAAGAGGAGTGACACTCTAACTTTCTATGATTTGATCCTCTCCTGTGAGTCCCGTTTTAGATTCCGATGCTTCACTTCAGGTTTACTGTATCACTTGGACCTTCTTATTGACGATGAAACACAGAAATTGCATCCGAATTTAATACAAAGCGCACAATACCGACTTAAGTACAGGATGAGTGACACTCTAACTTTCTATGATTTGAACATCTCATGAGAGTCCAGGTTTACATTCCGATGCTTCACTTCAGGTTTACTGTATCCCTTGTACCTTCTTATTGTAGATGAAACACAGAAATTGCATCCGAATTTAATACAAAGGGCACAATACCGACTTAAGTACAGGAGGATTGACACTCTAACTTTATATGGTTTGAACCTCTCGTGTGAGTCCAGGTTTACATTCCGATGATTCACTTTAGGTTTACTGTATCCCTTGGACCTTCTACTGACGATGAAACACAAAAATTGCATCCGAATTTAATACAAAGGGCACAATACCGACTTAAGTACGGGAGGACTGACACTCTAACTTTCTATGATTTGAACCTCTCCTGTGAGTCCAGTTTTAGATTCCGGTGCTTCACTTCAGGTTTACTGTATCCCTTGGACCTTCTTATTGACGATGAAACACAGAAATTGCATCCGAATTTAATACAAATAGCGCAATGTCGACTTAAGTACAAGAGGACTGACACCCTCACTTTCTATGATTTGAACCTCTCCTGTGAGTCCAGTTTTAGATTCCGATGTTTCACTTCAGGTTTACTGTATACCTTGCACCTTCTTATTGACGATGAAACACAGAAATTGCATCCGAATGTAATACAAAAGGCACAATGCCGACTTAAGTACAAGAGGCCTGACATTCTAACTTTCTATGATTTGAACCTCTCCTGTGAGTCCAGTTTTAGATTCCGATGCTTCACTTCAGGTTTACTGTATCCCTTGGACCTTCTTATTGACGATGAAACACAGAGTTTGGTACCGAACTTAATACAAAAGGCACAATGCCGACTTAAGTACAAGAGGACTGACACTCTAACTTTCTATGATTTGAACCGCTCCTGTGAGTCCAGTTTTAGATTCCGATGCTTCACTGCAGGTTTACTGTATCCCTTGGTACTTCTTATTGACGATGAAACACAGAAATTGCATCCGAATTTACTACAAAGTGCACAATACCGACTTAAGTAGAGGAGGAGTGACACTCTAACTTTCTATGACTTGAACCTCTCCTGTCAGTCCAGTTTTAGATTACGATGCTTTACTTCAGGTTAACTGTATCCCTCGGACCATCTTATTGACGATGAAACACAGAAATTGCATCCGAATTTAATACAAATGGCACAATGTCGACTTAAGTACAAGAGGACTGACAATCTCAGTTTCTTTGATTTGAACCTCTCCTGTGAGTCGAGTTTTATTTTCAGATGCTTCACTTCAGGTTTACTGTATATCTTGCACCTTCTTATTGACGATGAAACACAGAAATTGCATCCGAATTTAATACAAATGGCACAATGCCGACTTAGGTACAAGAGGCTTGACACTCTCACTTTCTATAATTTGAACCACTCCTGTGAGTCAAGTTTTAGATTCCGATGCTTCACTTCAGGTTTATTGTATACCTTGCACCTTCTTATTGACGATGAAACACAGAAATTGCATCCGAATTTGATACAAAAGGCACAATGCAGACTTAAGTAAAAGAGGACTGACACTCTAACTTCCTATGATTTGAACCTCTCCTGTGAGCCCAGTTTTAGATTCTGATGCTTCACTTCAGGTTTACTGTGTTCCTTGGACCTTCTTATTGTAGATGAAACACAGAAATTGCATCCGAATTTAATACAATGGGCACAATACCGACTTAAGTACAGGAGGGGTGACACTCTAACTTTCTATGGTTTCAACGTCTCCTGTGAGTCCAGGTTTACATTCCGATGCTTCACTTCAGGTTTACTGTATCCCTTGGACCTTCTTACTGACGATGAAACACAAAAATTGCATCCGAATTTAATACAAATGGCACAATGTCGACCGAAGTACAAGAGGACTGACACTCTCACTTTCTATGATATGAACCTCTCCTGTGAGTCCAGTTTTAGATTCCGATGCTTCACTTCAGGTTTACTGTATACCTTGCACCTTCTTATTGACGATGAAACACAGAAATTGCATCCGAATTTAATACAAAAGAGCACAATGCCGACTTAAGTAAAAGAGGACTGACACTCTAACATTCTATTATTTGAACCTCTCCTGCGAGTCCAGTTTTAGATACCGATGCTTCACTTATGGTTTACTGTATCCCTTGGACCTTCTTATTGACGATGAAACACAGAAATTGCATTCGATTTTAATACAAAAGGCACAATACCGACATAAGTACAAGAGGAGTGACACTCTAACTTTATATGATTTGAATCCCTCCTGTGAGTCCAGTTTTAGAGTTCGATGCTTTACTTCAGGTTTACTGTATCCCTTGCACCCTCTTATTGACGATGAAACACAGAAGTTGCATCCGAATTTAATATAAATGGCACAATGCCGACTTAAGTACAAGAGGACTGACACTCTCACTATCTATGATTTGAACCTCTCCTGTGAGTCCAGTTGTAGATTCCGATCTTTCAATTCAGGTTTACTGTACCCCTTGGACCATCTTATTGACGATGAAACACGGAAATTGCATCGGAATTAAATTCAATAGGCACAATGCCGACTTAAGTGAAAGAGGAGTGACCCTCTCACTTTCTATGATATGAACCTCGCCTGTGAGTCCAGTTTTAGATTCAGATGCTTCACTTCAGGTTTACTGCATACCTTGCACCCTCTAACTGACGATGAAACACAGAAATTGCATCGGAATTAAATTCAAAAGGCACAACGACGACTTAAGTACAAGAGAACTGACACTCTAACTTTCTATGATTTGAACCTCTCCTGTGAGTCCAGTTTTAGATTCCGATGCTTCACTTCAGATTTACTGTATCCCTTGGACCTTCTTATTGACGATGAAACACAGAAATTGCATCCAAATTTAATACAGAAGGCACAATGCCGACTGAAGTAAAAACAGACCGACACTCTCACTTTCTATGATTTGAACCTCACCTGTGAGTCCAGTTTTAGATTCCGATGCTTCACTTCAGGTTTACTGTATACCTTGCACCTTCTTGTTGACGATGAAACACAGAAACTGCATCCGAATTTCATACAAAAGGCACAATGCCGACTTAAATACAAGAGGACTGACACTCTAATTTTCTATGTTTTGAACCGCACCTGTGAGTCCAGTTTTAGATTCCGATGCTTCACTTCAGGTTTACTGTATCCCTTGGACCTTCTTATTGACGATGAAACACAGAAATTGCATCCGAATTTAATACAAAGAGCACAATACCGACCTAAGTAGAGGAGGAGTGACACTCTAACTTCCTATGATTTGAACCTCTGCTGTCAGTCCAGTTTTAGATTACGATGCTTCAGGTTTACTGTATCCCTCGGACCTTCTTATTGACGATGAAACACAGAAATTGCATCCGAATTTAATACAAATGGCACAATGTCGACTTAAGTACAAGAGGACTGACACTCTCACTTTCTTTGATTTGAACCTCTCCTGTGAGTCCAATTTTTTATTCAGATGCTTCACTTCAGGTTTATTGTATACCTTGCACCTTCTTATTGACGATGAAACACAGAAATTGCATCCGAATTTAATACAAAAGGCACAATGACGACCTAAGTACAAGAGGACTGACATTCTAGCTTTCTATTTTTGAACCACTCCTGTGAGTCCAGTTACAGATTCCGATGCTTCACTTCAGGCTTACAGTATCCCTTGGACCTTCTTATTGACGATGAAACACAGAAATTGCATCCGAATTTAATACAAAAGGCACAATACCGACTTAGGTACAAGAGGAGTGACACTCTAACTTTCTATGATTTGATCCCCTCCTGTGAGTCCAGTTTTAGATTCCGATGCTTCACTTCAGCTTTACTGTATCACTTGGACCTTCTTATTGACGATAAGACACAGAAATTGCATCCGAATTTAATAGAAATGGCACAATGCAGACTTAAGTGCAAGAGGCTTGACACTCTCACTTTCTACGATTTGAACCTCTCCTGTGAGTCCAGTTTTAGATTCCGATGCTTCACTTCAGGTTTATTGTATACCTTGCACCTTCTTATTGACGATGAAACACAGAAATTGCATCGGAATTTGATACAAAAAGCACAATGCAGACTTAAGTAAATGAGGACTGACACTCTAACTTCCTGTGATTTGAACCTCTCTTGTGATCCCAGTTTTAGATTCTGATGCTTCACTTCAGGTTTACTGTATCCCTTGGACCTTCTTATTGGCGATGAAACACAGAAATTGCATCCGAATTTAATACAAAAGGCACAATACCGACTTAGATACAAGAGGAGTGACACTCTAACTTTCTATGATTTGATCCCCTCCTGTGAGTCCAGTTTTAGATTCCGATGCTTCACTTCAGGTTTACTGTATCCCTTCGACCTTCTTATTGTAGATGAAACAAAGAAATTGCATCTGAATTTAATACAAAGGGCACAATACCGACTTAAGTACAGGAGGAGTGACACTCTAACTTTCTATGGTTTGAACCTCTCCTGTGAGTCCAGGTTTACATTCCGATGCTACACTTCAGGTTTACTGTATCCCTTGGACCTTCTTACTGACGATGAAACACAAAAATTGCATCCGAATTTAATACAAATTGCAAAATGTTGACTTAAAAACAAGAGGACTGACACTCTCACTTTCTTTGATTTGAACCTCTCCTGTGAGTCCAATTTTATATTCAGATGCTTCACTTCAGGTTTACTGTATACCTTGCACCTTCTCATTGACGATGAAACACAGAAATTGCATCCGAATTTAATACAAAAGGCACAATGCCGACCTAAGTACAAGAGGACTGACATTCTAGCTTTCTATGATTTCACCACTCCTGCGAGTCCAGTTTTAGATTCCGATGCTTCACTTCAGGTTTACAGTATCCCTTGGACCTTCTTATTGACGTTGAAACACAGAAATTGCATCCGAATTTCATACAAAAGGCACAATACCGACTTAGGTACAAGAGGAGTGACACTCTAACTTTCTATGATTTAATCCTCTCCTGTGAGTCCAGTTTTAGATTCAGATGCTTCACTTCGGGTTTACTGTATCACTTGGACCTTCTTATTGACGATAAAACACAGAAATTGCATCCGAATTTAATACAAATGGCACAATGCAGACTTAAGTACAAGAGGCTTGACACTGTCACTTTCTACGATTTGAACCTCTCCTGTGAGTCCAGTTTTAGATTCCGATGCTTCACTTCAGGTTTATTGTATACCTTGCACCTTTTATTGACGATGAAACACAGAAATTGCATCGGAATTTGATACAAAAGGCACAATGCAGACTTAAGTAAAAGAGGACTGACACTCTAACTTCCTATGATTTGAACCTCTCCTGTGAACCAAGTTTCAGATTCTGATGCTTCACTTCAGGTTTACTGTATCCCTTGGACCTTCTTATTGGCGATGAAACACAGATATTGCATCCGAATTTAATACAAAAGGCACAATGCCGACTTAAGTAAAAGAGGACTGACACACTAACATTCTATGATTTGAACCCCTCCTGCGAGTCCAGTTTTAGATTCCGATGCTTCACTTGATGTTTACTGTATCTCTTGGACCTTCTTATAGTAGGTGAAACAAGGAAATTGCATCCGAATTTAATACAAAGGGCACAATACCGACTTAAGTACAGGAGGAGTGACACTCTAACTTTCTATGGTTTGAACCTCTCCTGTGATTCCAGGTTTACATTCCGATGCTTCACTTCAGGTTTACTGTATCCCTTGGACCTTCTTACTGACGATGAAACACAAAAATTGCCTCCGAATGTAATACAAATTGCAAAATGTCGACTTAAGTACAAGAGGAATGACACTCTCACTTTCTATGATTTGAACCTCTCCTGTGAGTCCAGTTTTAGATTCCGATCTTTCAATTCAGGTTTACTGTACCCCTTGGTCCATCTTATTGACGATGAAACACGGAAATTGCATCGGAATTAAATTCAATAGGCACAATGCCGACTTAAGTAAAAGAGGAGTGACCCTCTCACTTTCTATGATTTGAACCTCACCTGTGAGACCAGATTCAGATTCAGATGCTTCACTTCAGGTTTACTGCATACCTTACACCCTCTAATTGACGATGAAACACAGAAATTGCATCGGAATTAAATTCAAAAGGCACAACGCCTACTTAAGTACAAGAGAACTGACACTCTAACTTTCTATGATTTGATCCTCTCCTGTGAGTCCAGTTTTGGATTCCGATGCTTCACTTCTCGTTTACTGTATCCCTTGCACGCTCTTATTGACGATGGAACACTGAAATTGTATCCGAATTTAGTACAAAAAGCACAATGCCGTCTTAAGTACAAGAGGACTGACACTCTCACTTTCTATGATTTGAACCTCTCCTGTGAGTCCAGTTTTAGATTCCGATGCTTCACTTCAGATTTACTGTATCCCTTGGACCTTCTTATTGACGATGAAACACAGAAATTGCATCCAAATTTAATACAGATTGCACAATGCCGACTGAAGTAAAAACGGACCGACACTCTCAGTTTCTATGATTTGACCCTCTCCTGTGAGTCCAGTTTTAGATTCCGATGCTTCACTTCAGGTTTACTGTATACCTTGCACCTTCTTGTTGACGATGAAACACAGAAATTGCATCCGAATTTAATACAAAAGGCACAATGCCGACTTAAGTACAAGAGGACTGACATTCTAACTTTCTAAGATTTGAACGTCTCCTGTGAGTCCAGTTTTAGATTCCGATGCTTCACTTGAGGTTTACTGTATCCCTTTGACCTTCTTATTGACGATGAAACACAGAGTTTGGTTCCGAATTTAATATAAAAGGCACAATGCCGACTTAAGTACAAGAGGACTGACACTCTAATTTTCTATGATTTGAACCGCACCTGTGAGTCCAGTTTTACATTCTGATGCTTCACTTCTGGTTTACTGTATCCCTGGGACCTTCTTATTGACGATGAAACACAGAGTTTGGTTCCGAATTTAATATAAAAGGCACAATGCAGACTTAAGTACAAGAGGTTTGACACTCTCACTTTCTACGATTTGAACGTCTCCTGTGAGTCCAGTTTTAGATTCCGAGGCTTCACTTCAGGTTCATTGTATACCTTGCACCTTCTTATTGACGATGAAACACAGAAATTGCATCGGAATTAATTTCAAAAGGCACAACGCCGACTTAAGTACAAGAGAACTGACACTCTTACTTTCTATGATTTGAACCTCTCCTGTGAGTCCAGTTTTAGATTCCGATGCTTCACTTCTGGTTTACTGTATCCCTTGGACCCTCTTATTGACGATGGAACACGAAAATTGCATCCGAATTTAATACAAAAAGCACAATGCCGACATAAGTACAAGAGGACTGACACTCTCACTTTCTATGATTTGAACCTCTCCTGTGAGTCCAGTTTTAGATTCCGATGCTTCACTTCAGATTTACTGTTTCCCTTGGACCTTCTTATTGACGATGAAACATAGAAATTGCATCCAAATTTAATACCGAAGGCACAATGCCGACTGAAGTAAAAACGGACCGACACTCTCACTTTCTATGATTTGGACCTCTCCTGTGAGTCCAGTTTTAGATTCCGATGCTTCACTTCAGGTTTACTGTATACCTTGCACCTTCTTGTTGACGATGAAACACAGAAATTGCATCGGAATTTAATACAAAAGGCACAATGCCGGCTTAAGTACAAGAGGACTTACATTCTAACTTTCTATAATTTGAACCTCTGCTGTGAGTCCAGTTTTAGATTCCGATGCTTCACTTCTGGTTTACTGTATCACTTGGACCTTCTTATTGACGATAAAACACAGAAATTGCATCCGAATTTAATACAAATGACACAATGCAGACTTAAGTACAAGAGGCTTGACACTCTCACTTTCTACGATTTGAACCTCTCCTGTGAGTCCAGTTTTAGATTCCGATGCTTCACTTCAGGTTTATTGTATACCTTGCACCTTCCTATTGACGATGAAACTCAGAAATTGCATCGGAATTCGATACAAAAGGCACAATGCAGACTTAAGTAAAAGAGGACTGACACTCTAACTTCCTATGATTTGAACCTCTCCTGTGAGCCCAGTTTTAGATTCTGATGCTTCACTTCAGATTTACTGTATCCCTTGGACCTTCTTATTGGCGATGAAACACAGAAATTGCATCCGAATTTAATACAAAAGGCACAATGCCGACTTAAGTAAAAGAGGATTGACACACTAACATTCTATGATTTGAACCCCTCCTGCGAGTCCAGTTTTAGATTCCGATGCTTCACTTCAGGTTTACTGTATCCCTTGGACCTTCTTATTGTAGATGAAACAAAGAAATTGCATCCGAGTTTAATACAAAGGGCACAATACCGACTTAAGTACAGGAGGAGTGACACTCTAACTTTCTATGGTTTGAACCTCTCCTGTGAGTCCAGGTTTACATTCCGATGCTTCACTTCAGGTTTACTGTATCCCTTGGACCTTCTTACTGACGATGAAACACAAAAATTGCATCCGAATTTAATACAAATTGCAGAATGTCGACTTAAGTACAAGAGGACTGACTCTCTCACTTTCTATGATTTGAACCTCTCCTGTGAGTCCAGTTTTAGATTCTGATGCCTCACTTCAGGTTAACTGTATACCTTGCACCTTCTTATTGATGATGAAACACAGAAATTCAATCCGAATTTAATACAAAAATCACAATGCCGATTAAGTACAAGAGGACTGACATTCTAGCTTTCTATGATTTGAACCACTCCTGTGAGTCCAGTTTCAGATCCCGATGCTTCACTTCAGGTTTACAGTATCCCTTGGACCTTCTTATTGACGATGGAACACAGAAATTGCATCCGAATTTCATACAAAAGGCACAATACCGACTTAGGTACAAGAGGAGTGACACTCTAACTTTCTATGATTTGTTCCTCACCTGTGAGTCCAGTTTTAGATTCCGATGCTTCACTTCAGGTTTACTGTATCACTTGGACCTTCTTATTGACGGTAAAACACAGAAATTGCATCCGAATTTAATACAAAAGGCACAATGCCGACTTAAGTAAAAGAGGACTGACACACTAATATTCTATGATTTGAACCCCTCCTGCGAGTCCAGTTTTAGATTCCGATGCTTCACTTCAGGTTTACTGTATCCCTTGGACCTTCTTATTGTAGATAAAACAAAGAAATTGCATCCGAATTTAATACAAAGGGCACAATAGAGACTTAAGTACAAGAGGCTTGACACTCTCACTTTCTACGATTTGAACCTCTCCTGTGAGTCCAGTTTTAGATTCCGATGCTTCACTTCAGGTTTATTGTATACCTTGCACCTTCTTATTGACGATGAAACACAGAAATTGCATCGGAATTTGATACAAAACTCACAATGCAGACTTAAGTAAAAGAGGAGTGACACTGTAACTTCCTGTGATTTGAACCCCTCTTGTGAGCCCAGTTTTAGATTCTGATTCTTCACTTCAGGTTTACTGTATCCCTTGGACCTTCTGATTGGCGATGATATACAGAAATTGCATCCGAATTTAATACAAAAGGCACAATGCCGACTTAAGTAAAAGAGGACTGACACACTAATATTCTATGATTTGAACCCCTCCTGCGAGTCCAGTTTTAGATTCCGATGCTTCACTTCAGGTTTACTGTATCCCTTGGACCTTCTTATTGTAGATAAAACAAAGAAATTGCATCCGAATTTAATACAAAGGGCACAATACCGACTTAAGTACAGGAGGAGTGACACTCTAACTTTCTATGGTTTGAACCTCTCCTGTGAGTCCAGGTTTATATTCCGATGCTTCACTTCAGGTTTACTGTATCCCTTGGACCTTCTTACTGACGATGAAACACAAAAATTGCATCCGAATTTAATACAAATTGCAAAATGTCGACTTAAGTACAAGAGGACTGACACTCTCACTTTCTATGATTTGAACCTCTCCTGTGAGTCCAGTTTTAGATTCCGATCTTTCAATTCAGGTTTACTGTACCCCTTGGTCCATCTTATTGACGATGAAACACGGAAATTGCATCGGAATTAAATTCAATAGGCACAATGCCGACTTAAGTAAAAGAGGAGTGACCCTCTCACTTTCTATGATTTGAACCTCACCTGTGAGATTAGTTTCAGATTCAGATGCTTCACTTCAGGTTTACTGCATACCTTACACCCTCTAATTGACGATAAAACACAGAAATTGCATCGGAATTAAATTCAAAAGGCACAACGCCGACTTAAGTACAAGAGAACTGACACTCTAACTTTCTATGATTTGACCCTCTCCTGTGAGTTTAGTTTTAGATTCCGATGCTTCACTTCTCGTTTACTGTATCCCTTGGACGCTCTTATTGACGATGGAACACTGAAATTGCATCCGAATTTAATACAAAAAGCACAATGCCGACTTAAGTACAAGAGGACTGACACTCTCACTTTCTATGATTTGAACCTCTCCTGTGAGTCCCGTTTTAGATTCCGATGCTTCACTTCAGATTTACTGTATCCCTTGGACCTTCTTATTGACGATGAAACACAGAAATTGCATCCAAATTTAATACAGAAGGCACAATGCCGACTGAAGTAAAAACGGACCGACACTCTCACTTTCTATGATTTGAACCTCTCCTGTGAGCCCAGTTTTAGATTCCGATGCTTCACTTCAGGTTTACTGTATACCTTGCACCTTCTTGTTGACGATGAAACACAGAAATTGCATCCGAATTTAATACAAAAGGCACAATGCCGACTGAAGTAGAAGAGGACTGACACACTAACATTCTATGATTTGAACCCCTCCTGCGAGTCCAGTTTTAGATTCCGATGCTTCACTTCAGGTTTACTGTATCCCTTGGACCTTCTTATTGTAGATGAAACAAATAAATTGCATCCGAATTTAATACAAAGGGCACAATACCGACTTAAGTACAGGAGGAGTGACACTCTAACTTTCTATGGTTTGAACCTCTCCTGTGAGTCCAGGTTTACATTCCGATGCTTCACTTCAGGTTTACTGTATCCCTTGGACCTTCTTACTGACGATGAAACACAAAAATTGCATCCGAATTTAATACAAATTGCAAAATGTCGACTTAAGTACAAGAGGACTGACACTCTCACTTTCTATGATTTGAACCTCTCCTGTGAGTCCAGTTTTAGATTCTGATGCCTCACTTCAGGTTAACTGTATACCTTGCACCTTCTTATTGACGATGAAACACAGAAATTGCATCCGAATTTACTACAAAAATCACAATGCCGACCTAAGTACAAGAGGACTGACATTCTAGCTTTCTATGATTTGAACCACTCCTGTGAGTCCAGTTTCAGATTCCGATGCTTCACTTCAGTTTTACAGTATCCCTTGGACCTTCTTATTGACGATGGAACACAGAAATTGCATCCGAATTTAATACAAAAGGCACAATACCGACTTAGGTACAAGAGGAGTGACACTCTAACTTTCTATGATTTGATCCTCTCTTGTGAGTCCAGTTTTAGATTCCGATGCTTCACTTCAGGTTTACTGTATCACTTGGACCTTCTTATTGACGATAAAACACAGTAATTGCATCCGAATTTAATAGAAATGGCACAATGCAGACTTAAGTACAAGAGGCTTGACACTCTCACTTTCTACGATTTGAACGTCTCCTGTGAGTCCAGTTTTAGATTCCGATGCTTCACTTCAGGTTTATTGTATACCTTGCACCTTCTTATTGACGACGAAACACAGAAATTGCATCGGAATTTGATACAAAAATCACAATGCAGACTTAAGTAAAAGAGGACTGACACTGTAACTTCCTGTGATTTGAACCTCTCTTGTGAGCCCAGTTTTAGATTCTGATTCTTCACTTCAGGTTTACTGTATCCCTTGGACCTTCTTACTGACGATGAAACACAAAAATTGCATCCGAATTTAATACAAATTGCAAAATGTCGACTTAAGTACAAGAGGACTGACACTCTCACTTTCTATGATTTGAACCTCTCCTGTGAGTCCAGTTTTAGATTCCGATCTTTCAATTCAGGTTTACTGTACCCCTTGGTCCATCTTATTGACGATGAAACACGGAAATTGCATCGGAATTAAATTCAATAGGCACAATGCCGACTTAAGTAAAAGAGGAGTGACCCTCTCACTTTCTATGATTTGAACCTCACCGGTGAGACCAGTTTCAGATTCAGATGCTTCACTTCACGTTTACTGCATACCTTACACCCTCTAATTGACGATGAAACACAGAAATTGCATCGGAATTAAATTCAAAAGGCACAACGCCGACTTAAGTACAAGAGAACTGACACTCTAACTTTCTATGATTTGAACCTCTCCTGTGAGTCCAGTTTTAGATTCCGATGCTTCACTTCTCGTTTACTGTATCCCTTGGACCCTCTTATTGACGATGGTACACTGAAATTGCATCCGAATTTAATACAAAAAGCACAATGCCGACTTAAGTACAAGAGGACTGACTCTCTCACTTTCTACGATTTGAACCTCTCCTGTGAGTCCAGTTTTAGATTCCGATGCTTCACTTCAGATTTACTGTATCCCTTGGACCTTCTTATTGACGATGAAACACAGAAATTGCATCCAAATTTAATACAGAAGGCACAATGCCGACTGAAGTAAAAACGGACCGACACTCTCACTTTCTATGATTTGAACCTCTCCTGTGAGTCCAGTTTTAGATTCTGATGCTTCACTTCAGGTTTACTGTATACCTTGCACCTTCTTGTTGACGATGAAACACAGAAATTGCATCCGAATTTAATACAAAAGGCACAATGCCGACTTAAGTACAAGAGGACTGACATTCAAACTTTCTATGATTTGAACCTCTCCTGTGAGTCCAGTTTTAGATTCCGATGCTTCACTTCAGGTGTACTGTATCCCTTTGACCTTCTTATTGACGATGAAACACAGAGTTTGGTTCCGAATTTAATATAAAAGGCACAATGCCGACTTAAGTACAAGAGGACTGACACTCTAATTTTCTATGATTTGAACCGCACCGTGAGTCCAGTTTTAGATTCCGATGCTTCACTTCAGGTTTACTGTATCCCTTGGACCCTCTTATTGACGATGAAACACAGAAATTGCATCCGAATTTAATACAAAGAGCACAATACCGACGTAAGTAGAGGAGGAGTGACACTCTAACTTTCTATGATTTGAACCTCTGCTGTCAGTCCAGTTTTAGATTACGATACTGCAGGTTTACTGTATCCCTCGGACCTTCTTATTGACGATGAAACACAGAAATTGCATCCGAATTTATAACAAATGGCACAATGTCGACTTAAGAACAAGAGGACTGACACTCT
Source organism: Schistocerca americana (assembly GCF_021461395.2). Classification (NCBI taxonomy): domain Eukaryota; kingdom Metazoa; phylum Arthropoda; class Insecta; order Orthoptera; family Acrididae; genus Schistocerca; species Schistocerca americana. The sequence continues at coordinate 62,865,883 of NC_060125.1, forward strand.
CACTTTCTTTGATTTGAACCTCTCCTGTGAGTCCAATTTTATATTCAGATGCTTCACTTCAGGTTTACTGTATACCTTGCACCTTCTTATTGACGATGAAACACAGAAATTGCATCCGAATTTAATACAAAAGGCACAATGCCGACTTAAGTAAAAGAGGACTGACACACTAACATTCTATGATTTGAACCCCTCCTGCGAGTCCAGTTTTAGATTCCGATTCTTCACTTCAGGTTTACCGTATCCCTTGGACCTTCTTATTGTAGATGAAACAAAGAAATTGCATCCGAATTTTATACAAAGGGCACAATACCGACTTAAGTACAGGAGGAGTGACACTCTAACTTTCTATGGTTTGAACCTATCCTGTGAGTCCAGGTTTACATTCCGATGCTTCACTTCAGGTTTACTGTATCCCTTAGACCTTCTTACTGACGATGAAACACAAAAATTGCATCCGAATTTAATACAAATTGCAAAATGTCGACTTAAGTACAAGAGGACTGACACTCTCACTTTCTATGACTTGAACCTCTCCTGTGAGTCCAGTTTTAGATTCTGATGCCTCACTTCAGGTTAACTGTATACCTTGCACCTTCTTATTGACGGTGAAACACAGAAATTGCATCCGAATTTAACACAAAAATCACAATGCCGACCTAAGTACAAGAGGACTGACATTCTAGCTTTCTATGATTTGAACCACTCCTGTGAGTCCAGTTTCAGATTCCGATGCTTCACTTCAGGTTTACAGTATCCCTTGGACCTTCTTATTGACGATGGAACACAGAAATTGCATCCGAATTTAATACAAAAGGCACAATACCGACTTAGGTACAAGAGGAGTGACACTCTAACTTTCTATGATTTGATCCTCTCCTGTGAGTCCAGTTTTAGATTCCGATGCTTCACTTCAGGTTTACTGTATCACTTGGACCTTCTTATTGACGATAAAACACAGAAATTGCATCCGAATTTAATAGAAATGGCACAATGCAGACTTAAGTACAAGAGGCTTGACACTCTCACTTTCTACGATTTGAACGTCTCCTGTGAGTCCAGTTTTAGATTCCGATGCTTCACTTCAGGTTTATTGTATACCCTGCACCTTCTTATTGACGATGAAACACAGAAATTGCATCGGAATTTGATACAAAAGGCACAATGCAGACTTAAGTAAAAGAGGACTGACACTGTAACTTCCTGTGATTTGAACCTCTCTTGTGAGCCCAGTTTTAGATTCTGATTCTTCACTTCAGGTTTACTGTATCCCTTGGACCTTTTGATTGGCGATGAAACACAGAAATTGCATCCGAATTTAATACAAAAGGCACAATGCCGACTTAAGTAAAAGAGGACTGACACACTAACTTTCTATGATTTGAACCCCTCCTGCGAGTCCAGTTTTAGATTCCGATGCTTCACTTGATGTTTACTGTATCCCTTGGACCTTCTTATTGTAGATGAAACAAAGAAATTGCATCCGAATTTAATACAAAGCGCACAATACCGACTTAAGTACAGGAGGAGTGACACTCTAACTTTCTATGGTTTGAACCTCTCCTGTGAGTCCAGGTTTATATTCCGATGCTTCACTTCAGGTTTACTGTATCCCTTGGACCTTCTTACTGACGATGAAACACAAAAATTGCATCCGAATTTAATACAAATTGCAAAATGTCGACTTAAGTACAAGAGGACTGACACTCTCACTTTCTATGATTTGAACCTCTCCTGTGAGTCCAGTTTTAGATTCCGATCTTTCAATTCAGGTTTACTGCACCCCTTGGTCCATCTTATTGACGATGAAACACGGAAATTGCATCGGAATTAAATTCAATAGGCACAATGCCGACTTAAGTAAAAGAGGAGTGACCCTCTCACTTTCTATGATTTGAACCTCACCTGTGAGACCAGTTTCAGATTCAGATGCTTCACTTCAGGTTTACTGCATACCTTACACCCTCTAATTGACGATGAAACACAGAAATTGCATCGGAAATAAATTCAAAAGGCACAACGCCGACTTAAGTACAAGATAACTGACACTCTAACTTTCTATGATTTGAACCTCTCCTGTGAGTCCAGTTTTAGATTCCGATGCTTCACTTCTCGTTTACTGTATCCCTTGGACCCTCTTATTGACGATGGAACACTGAAATTGCATCCGAATTTAATACAAAAAGCACATGGCCGACTTAAGTACAAGAGGACTGACACTCTCACTTTCTATGATTTGAACTTCTCCTGTGAGTCCAGTTTTAGATTCCGATGCTTCACTTCAGATTTACTGTATCCCTTGGACCTTCTTATTGACGTTGAAACACAGAAATTGCATCCAAATTTAATACAGAAGGCACAATGCCGACTGAAGTAAAAACGGACCGACACTCTCACTTTCTATGATTTGAACCTCTCCTGTGAGTCCAGTTTTAGTTTCCGATGCTTCACTTCAGGTTTACTGTATACCTTGCACCTTCTTGTTGACGATGAAACACAGAAATTGCATCCGAATTTAATACAAAAGGCACAATGCCGACTTATGTACAAGAGGACTGACATTCAAACTTTCTATGATGTGAACCTCTCCTGTGAGTCCAGTTTTAGATTCCGATGCTTCACTTCAGGTTTACTGTATCCCTTTGACCTTCTTATTGACGATGAAACACAGAGTTTGGTTCAGAATTTAATATAAAAGGCACAATGCCGACTTAATTACAAGAGGACTGACACTCTAATTTTCTATGATTTGAACCGCACCTGTGAGTCCAGTTTTAGATTCCGATGCTTCGCTTCAGGTTTACTGTATCCCTTGGACCTTCTTATTGACGATGAAACACAGAAATTGCATCCGAATTTAATACAAAGAGCACAATACCGACTTAAGTAGCGGAGGAGTGACACTCCAACTTTCTATGATTTGATCCTCTCCTGTGAGTCCAGTTTTAGATTCCGATGCTTCACTTCAGGTTTACTGTATCACTTGGACTTTCTTATTGACGATAAAACACAGAAATTGCATCCGAATTTAATACAAATGGCACAATGCAGACTTAAGTACAAGAGGCCTGACACTCTCATTTTCTACGATTTTAACCTCTCCTGTGAGTCCAGGTTTACATTCCGATGCTTCACTTCAGGTTTACTGTATCCCTTGGACCTTCTTACTGACGAGGAAACACAAAAATTGCATCCGAATTTAATACAAAGAGCACAATACCGACTTAAGTACGGGAGGAGTGACACTCTAACTTTCTATGATTTGAACCACTCCTGTGAGTCCAGTTTTAGATTCCGGTGCTTCACTTCAGGTTTGCTGTATACCTTGCACCTTCTTATTGACGATGAAACACAGAAATTGCATCGGAATTTGATACAAAAGGCACAATGCAGACTTAAGTAAAAGAGGACTGACACTCTAACTTCCTATGATTTGAACCTCTCCTGTGAGCCTAGTTTTAGATTCTGATGCTTCACTTCAGGTTTTTTGTATCCCTTGGACCTTCTTATTGGCGATGAAACACAGAAATTGCATCCGAATTTAATTCAAAAGGCACAATGCCGACTTAAGTAAAAGAGGACTGACACACTAATATTCTATGATTTGGACCCCTCCTGCGAGTCCAGTTTTAGATTCCGATGCTTCACTTCAGGTTTACTGTATCCCTTGGACCTTCTTATTGTAGATGAAACAAAGAAATTGCATCCGAATTTAATACAAAGGGCACAATACCGACTTAAGTACCGGAGGAGTGACACTCTAACTTTCTAAGGTTTGAACCTCTCCTGTGAGTCCAGGTTTACATTCCGATGCTTCACTTTAGGTTTACTGTATCCCTTGGACCTTCTTACTGACGATGAAACACAGAAATTGCATCCGAATTTAATACAAAATGCACATTGCCTACTTACGTACAAAAGGACTGACACTCTCACTTTCTATGATTTGAGCCTTTCCTGTGGGTCCAGTTTCAGATTCCGAGGCTTCACTTCAGGTTTACTGCATACCTTGCACCTTCTTATTGACGATGAAACACAGAAATTGCTTCGGAATTAGATTCAAAAGGCACAATGCCGACTCAAGTACAAGAGAACTGACATTCTAGCTTTCTATGATTTGAACCACTCCTGTGAGTCCAGTTTTAGATTCCGATGCTTCACCTCAGGTTTACAGTATCCCTTGGACCTTCTTATTGAGGATGAAACACAGAAAATGCATCCGAATTTATTACAAAAGGCACAATACCGACTTAGGTACAAGAGGAGTGACACTCTAACTTTCTATGATTTGATCCTCTCCTGTGAGTCCAGTTTTAGATTCCGATGCTTCACTTCAGGTTTACTGTATCACTTGGACCATCTTATTGACGATGTAACACGGAAATTGCATCGGAATTAAATTCAATAGGCACAATGCCGACTTAAGTAAAAGAGGAGTGACCCTCTCACTTTCTATGATTTGAAACTCACCTGTGAGTCCAGTTTTAAATTCAGATGCTTCACTTCAGGTTTACTGCATACCTTGCACCCTCTAATTGACGATGAAACACAGAAATTGCATCGGAATTAAATTCAAAAGGCACAACGCCGACTTAAGTACAAGAGAACTGACACTCTAACTTTCTATGATTTGAACCTCTGCTGTCAGTCGAGTTTTAGATTACGATGCTTCAGGTTTACTGTATCCCTCGGACTTTCTTATTGACGATGAAACACAGAAATTGCATCCGAATTTAATACAAATGGCACACTGTCGTCTTAAGTACAAGAGGACTGACACTCTCACTTTCTTTGATTTGAACCTCTCCTGTGAGTCCAATTTTATATTCAGATGCTTCACTTCAGGTTTACTGTATAACTTGCACCTTCTTATTGACGATGAAACACAGAAATTGCATCCGAATTTAATACAAAAGGCACAATGCCGACCTAAGGACAAGAGGACCGACATTCTAGCTTTCTATGATTTGAACCACTCCTGTGAGTCTAGTATTAGATTTCGATTCTTCACTTCAGGTTTACAGTATCCCTTGGACCTTCTTATTGACGATGAAACACAGAAATTGCATCCGAATTTAATACAAAAGGCACAATACCGACTTAGGTACAAGAGGAGTGACACTCTAACTTTCTATGATTTGATCTTCTCCTGTGAGTCAAGTTTTAGATTCCGATGCTTCACTTCAGGTTTACTGTATCACTTGGACCTTCTTATTGACGATAAAACACAGAAATTGCATCCGAATTTAATACAAATGGCACAATGCCGACTTAAGTACAAGAGGCTTGACACTCTCACTTTCTACGATTTGAACCTCTCCTGTGAGTCCAGTTTTAGATTCTGATGCTTCACTTCAGGTTTACTGTATCCCTTGGACCTTCTTATTGGCGATGAAACACAGAAATTGCATCCGAATTTAATACAAAAGGCACAATGCCGACATAAGTAAGAGAGGAGTGACACACTAACATTCTATGATTTGAACCCCTCCTGCGAGTCCAGTTTTAGATTCCGATGCTTCACTTCAGGTTTACTGTATCCCTTGGACCTTCTTATTGTAGATGAAACACAGAAATTGCATCCGAATTTAATACAAAGGGCACAATACCGACTTAAGTACAGGAGGAGTGACACTCTAACTTTCTATGGTTTGAACCTCTCCTGTGAGTCCAGGTTTACATTCCGATGCTTCACTTCAGGTTTACTGTATCCCTTGGACCTTCTTACTGACGATGAAACACAAAAATTGCATCCGAATTTAATACAAATTGCAAAATGTCGACTTAAGTACAAGAGGACTGACACTCTCACTTTCTATGATTCGAACCTCTCCTGTGAGTCCAGTTTTAGATTCTGATGCCTCACTTCAGGTTAACTGTATACCTTGCACCCTCTCATTGGCGATGAAACACAGAAATTGCATACGAATTTAATACAAAAGGCACAATGCCGACTTAAGTAATAGAGGACTGACACACTAACATTCTATGATTTGAACCCCTCCTGCGAGTCCAATTTTAGATTCCGTTGCTTCACTTCTGGTTTACTGTATCCCTTGGACCTTCTTAGTGACGATGGAACACTGAAATCGCATCCGAATTTAATACAAAAAGCACAATGCCGACTTAAGTACAAGAGGACTGACACTCTAACTCACTATGATTTGAACCTCTCCTGTGAGTCCAGTTTTAGATTTAGATGCTTCACTTCAGATTTACTGTATCCCTTGGACCTTCTTATTGACGATGAAACACAGAAATTGCATCTGAATTTGATACAGAAGGCACAATGCCGACTGAAGTAAAAACGGACCGACACTCTCACTTTCTTTGATTTGAACCTCTCCTGTGAGTCCAGTTTTATATTCCGATGCTTCACTTCAGGTTCACTGTATACCTTGCACCTGCTTGTTGACGATGAAACACAGAAATTGCATCCGAATTTAATACAAAAGGCACAATGCCGACTTAAGTACAAGAGGACTGACACTCTAATTTTCTATGATTTGAACCGCACCTGTGAGTCCAGTTTTAGATTCCGATGCTTCACTTCAGGTTTACTGTACCCCTTGGACCTTCTTATTGACGATGAAACACAGAAATTGCATCCCAATTTAATACAAAGAGCACAATACCGACTTAAGTAGAGGAGGACTGACACTCTCAATTTCTTTGATTTGAACCTCTCCTGTGAGTCCAATTTTATATTCAGATGCTTCACTTCAGGTTTACTGTATACCTTGCACCTTCTTATTGACGATGAAACACAGAAATTGCATCCGAATTTAATACAAAAGGCACAATACCGACCTAAGTACAAGAGGACTGACATTCTAGCTTTCTATGATTTGAACCACTCCTGTGAGTCTAGTTTTAGATTTCGATTCTTCACTTCAGGTTTACAGTATCCCTTGGACCTTCTTATTGAGGATGAAACACAGAAAATGCATCCGAATTTAATACAAAAGGCACAATACCGACTTAGGTACAAGAGGAGTGACACTCTAACTTTCTATGATTTGATCCTCTCCTGTGAGTCCAGTTTTAGATTCCGATGCTTCACTTCAGGTTTACTGTATCACTTGGACCATCTTATTGACGATGAAACACGGAAATTGCATCGGAATTAAATTCAATAGGCACAATGCCGACTTAAGTAAAAGAGGAGTGACCCTCTCACTTTCTATGATTTGAACCTCACCTGTGAGTCCAGTTTTAAATTCAGATGCTTCACTACAGGTTTACTGCATACCTTGCACCCTCTAATTGACGATGAAACACAGAAATTGCATCGGAATTAAATTCAAAAGGCACAACGCCGACTTAAGTACAAGAGAACTGACACTCTAACTTTCTATGATTTGAACCTCTCCTGTGAGTCCAGTTTTAGATTCCGTTACTTCACTGCTGGTTTACTGTATCCCTTGGACCTTCTTATTGACGATGGAACACTGAAATTGCATCCGAATTTAATACAAAAAGCACAATGCCGACTTAAGTACAAGAGGACTGACACTCTAACTTTCTATGATTTGAACCTCTCCTGTGAGTCCAGTTTTACATTCCGATGCTTCACTTCAGATTCACTGTATCCCTTGGACCTTCTTATTGACGACGAAACACAGAGTTTGGTTCCGAATTTAATACAAAAGGCACAATGCCGACTTAAGTACAAGAGGACTGACACTCTAATTTTCTATGATTTGAACCGCACCTGTGAGTCCAGTTTTAGATTCCGATGCTTCACTTCAGGTTTACTGTACCCCTTGGACCTTCTTATTGACGATGAAACACAGAAATTGCATCCCAATTTAATACAAAGAGCACAATACCGACTTAAGTAGAGGAGGAGAGACACTCTAACTTTCTATGATTTGAACCTCTGCTGTCAGTCGAGTTTTAGATTACGATGCTCCAGGTTTACTGTATCCCTCGGACTTTCTTATTGACGATGAAACACAGAAATTGCATCCGAATTTAATACAAATGGCACAATGTCGTCTTAAGTACAAGAGGACTGACACTCTCACTTTCTTTGATTTGAACCTCTCCTGTGAGTCCAATTTTATATTCAGATGCTTCACTTCTGGTTTACTGTATACCTTGCACCTTCTTATTGACGATGAAACACAGCAATTGCATCCGAATTTAATACAAAAGGCACAATGCCGACCTAAGGACAAGAGGACTGACATTCTAGCTTTCTATGATTTGAACCACTCCTGTGAGTCTAGTTTTAGATTTCTATTCTTCACTTCAGGTTTACAGTATCCCTTGGACCTTCTTATTGACGATGAAACACAGAAATTGCATCCGAATTTAATACAAAAGGCACAATACCGACTTAGGTACAACAGGAGTGACACTCTAACTTTCTATGATTTGATCTTCTCCTGTGAGTCAAGTTTTAGAATCCGATGCTTCACTTCAGGTTTACTGTATCACTTGGACCTTCTTATTGACGATAAAACACAGAAATTGCATCCGAATTTAATACAAATGGCACAATGCCGACTTAAGTACAAGAGGCTTGACACTCTCACTTTCTACGATTTGAACCTCTCCTGTGAGTCCAGTTTTAGTTTCTGATGCTTCATTTCAGGTTTACTGTATCCCTTGGACCTTCTTATTGGCGAAGAAACACAGAAATTGCATCCGAATTTAATACAAAAGGCACAATGCCGACTTAAGTAAAAGAGGAGTGACACACTAACATTCTATGATTTGAACCCCTCCTGCGAGTCCAGTTTTAGATTCCGATGCTTCACTTCAGGTTTACTGTATCCCTTGGACCTTCTTATTGTAGATGAAACACAGAAATTGCATCCGAATATAATACAAAGGGCACAATACCGACTTAAGTACAGGAGGAGTGACACTCTAACTTTCTATGGTTTGAACCTCTCCTGTGAGTCCAGGTTTACATTCCGATGCTTCACTTCAGGTTTACTGTATCCCTTGGACCTTCTTACTGACGATGAAACACAAAAATTGCATCCGAATTTAATACAAATTGCAAAATGTCGACTTAAGTACAAGAGGACTGACACTCTCACTTTCTATGATTTGAACCTCTCCTATGAGTCCAGTTTTAGATTCTGATGCCTCACTTCAGGTTAACTGTATACCTTGCACCCTCTCATTGGCGATGAAACACAGAAATTGCATCCGAATTTAATACAAAAGGCACAATGCCGACTTAAGTAAAAGAGGACTGACGCACTAACATTCTATGATTTGAGCCCCTCCTGCGAGTCCAGTTTTAGATTCCGTTGCTTCACTTCTGGTATACTGTATCCCTTGGACCTTCTCATTTTTGACGATGGAACACTGAAATTGCATCCGAATTTAATACAAAAAGCACAATACCGACTTAAGTACAAGAGGACTGACACTCTAACTCTCTATGATTTGAACCTCTCCTGTGAGTCCAGTTTTAGATTCCGATGCTTCACTTCAGATTTACTGTATCTCTTGGACCTTCTTATTGACGATGAAACACAGAAATTGCATCTGAATTTAATACAGAAGGCACAATGCCGACTGAAGTAAAAACGGACCGACACTCTCACTTTCTATGATTTGAACCTCTCCTGTGAGTCCAGTTTTATATTCCGATGCTTCACTTCAGGTTTACTGTATACCTTGCACCTTCTTGTTGATGATGAAACACAGAAATTGCATCCGAATTTAATACAAAAGGCACAATGCCGACTTAAGTACAAGAGGACTGACATTCTAACTTTCTATGATTTGAACCTCTCCTGTGAGTCCAGTTTTTGATTCCGATGCTTCACTTCAGGTTTACTGTATCCCTTGGACCTTCTTATTGACGACGAAACACAGAGTTTGGTTCCGAATTTAATACAAAAGGCACAATGCCGACTTAAGTACAAGAGGACTGACACTCTAATTTTCTATGATTTGAACCGCACCTGTGAGTCCAGTTTTAGATTCCGATGCTTCACTTCAGGTTTACTGTACCCCTTGGACCTTCTTATTGACGATGAAACACAGAAATTGCATCCCAATTTAATACAAAGAGCACAATACCGACTTAAGTAGAGGAGGACTGACACTCTCAATTTCTTTGATTTGAACCTCTCCTGTGAGTCCAATTTTATATTCAGATGCTTCACTTCAGGTTTACTGTATACCTTGCACCTTCTTATTGACGATGAAACACAGAAATTGCATCCGAATTTAATACAAAAGGCACAATGCCGACCTAAATACAAGAGGACTGACATTCTAGCTTTCTATGATTTGAACCACTCCTGTGAGTCTAGTTTTAGATTTCGATTCTTCACTTCAGGTTTACAGTATCCCTTGGACCTTCTTATTGACGATGAAACACAGAAATTGCATCCGAATTTAATACAAAAGGCACAATACCGACATAGGTACAAGAGGAGTGACACTCTAACTTTCTATGATTTGATCCTCACCTGTGAGTCAAGTTTTAGATTCCGATGCTTCACTTCAGGTTTACTGTATCACTTGGACCTTCTTATTGACGATAAAACACAGAAATTGCATCCGAATTTAATACAAATGGCACAATGCCGCCTTAAGTACAAGAGGCTTGACACTCTCACTTTCTACGATTTGAACCTCTCCTGTGAGTCCAGTTTTAGATTCTGATGCTTCACTTCAGGTTTACTGTATCCCTTGGACCTTCTTATTGGCGATGAAACACAGAAATTGCATCCGAATTTAATACCAAAGGCACAATGCCGACTTAAGTAAAAGAGGAGTGACACACTAACATTCTATGATTTGAACCCCTCCTGCGAGTCCAGTTTTAGATTCCGATGCTTCACTTCAGGTTTACTGTATCCCTTGGACCTTCTTACTGACGATGAAACACAAAAATTGCATCCGAATTTTAATACAAATTGCAAAATGTCGACTTAAGTACAAGAGGACTGACACTCTCACTTTCTATGGTTTGAACCTCTCCTGTGAGTCCAGTTTTAGATTCTGATGCCTCACTTCAGGTTAACTGTATACCTTGCACCCCCTCATTGGCGATGAAACACAGAAATTGCACCCGAACTTAATACAAAAGGCGCAATGCCGACTTAAGTACAAGAGGACTGACATTCTAACTCTCTATGATTTGAACCTCTCCTGTGAGTCCAGTTTTTGATTCCGATGCTTCACTTCAGGTTTACTGTATCCCTTGGACCTTCTTATTGACGACGAAACACAGAGTTTGGTCCGAATTTAATACAAAAGGCACAATGCCGACTTAAGTACAAGAGGACTGACACTCTAATTTTCTATGATTTGAACGGCACCTGTGAGTCCAGTTTAAGATTCCGATGCTTCACTTCAGGTTTACTGTACCCCTTGGACCTTCTTATTGACGATGAAACACAGAAATTGCATCCCAATTTAATACAAAGAGCACAATACCGACTTAAGTAGTGGAGAACTGACACTCTCACTTTCTTTGATTTGAACCTCTCCTGTGAGTCCAATTTTATATTCAGATGCTTCACTTCAGGTTTACTGTATACCTTGCACCTTCTTATTGACGATGAAACACAGAAATTGCATCCGAATTTAATACAAAAACGCACAATGCCGACCTAAGTACAAGAGGACTGACATTCTAGCTTTCTATGATTTGAACCACTCCTGTGAGTCTAGTTTTAGATTTCGATTCTTCACTTCAGGTTTACAGTATCCCTTGGACCTTCTTATTGACGATGAAACACAGAAATTGCATCCAAATTTAATACAGAAGGCACAATGCCGACTGAAGTAAAAACGGACCGACACTCTCACTTTCTATGATTTGAACCTCTCCTGTGAGTCCAGTTTTAGTTTCCGATGCTTCACTTCAGGTTTACTGTATACCTTGCACCTTCTTGTTGACGATGAAACACAGAATTGCATCCGAATTTAATACAAAAGGCACAATGCCGACTTATGTACAAGAGGACTGACATTCAAACTTTCTATGATGTGAACCTCTCCTGTGAGTCCAGTTTTAGATTCCGATGCTTCACTTCAGGTTTACTGTATCCCTTTGACCTTCTTATTGACGATGAAACACAGAGTTTGGTTCAGAATTTAATATAAAAGGCACAATGCCGACTTAATTACAAGAGGACTGACACTCTAATTTTCTATGATTTTTGAACCGCACCTGTGAGTCCAGTTTTAGATTCCGATGCTTCGCTTCAGGTTTACTGTATCCCTTGGACCTTCTTATTGACGATTAAACACAGAAATTGCATCCGAATTTAATACAAAGAGCACAATACCGACTTAAGTAGCGGAGGAGTGACACTCCAACTTTCTATGATTTGATCCTCTCTGTGAGTCCAGTTTTAGATTTCCGATGCTTCACTTCAGGTTTACTGTATCACTTGGACTTTCTTATTGACGATAAAACACAGAAATTGCATCCGAATTTAATACAAATGGCACAATGCAGACTTAAGTACAAAGAGGCCTGACACTCTCATTTTCTACGATTTGAACCTCTCCTGTGAGTCCAGGTTTACATTCCGATGCTTCACTTCAGGTTTACTGTATCCCTTGGACCTTCTTACTGACGAGGAAACACAAAAATTGCATCCGAATTTAATACAAAGAGCACAATACCGACTTAAGTACGGGAGGAGTGACACTCTAACTTTCTATGATTTGAACCACTCCTGTGAGTCCAGTTTTAGATTCCGGTGCTTCACTAGGTTTGCTGTATGCCTTGCACCTTCTTATTGACGATGAAACACAGAAATTGCATCGGAATTTGATACAAAAGGCACAATGCAGACTTAAGTAAAAGAGGACTGACACTCTAACTTCCTATGATTTGAACCTCTCCTGTGAGCCTTGTTTTAGATTCTGATGCTTCACTTCAGGTTTTTTGTATCCCTTGGACCTTCTTATTGGCGATGAAACACAGAAATTGCATCCGAATTTAATTCAAAAGGCACAATGCCGACTTAAGTAAAAGAGGACTGACACACTAATATTCTATGATTTGGACCCCTCCTGCGAGTCCAGTTTTAGATTCCGATGCTTCACTTCAGGTTTACTGTATCCTTGGACCTTCTTATTGTAGATGAAACAAAGAACTTGCATCCGAATTTAATACAAAGGGCACAATACCGACTTAAGTACCGGAGGAGTGACACTCTAACTTTCTAAGGTTTGAACCTCTCCTGTGAGTCCAGGTTTACATTCCGATGCTTCACTTTAGGTTTACTGTATCCCCTTGGACCTTCTTACTGACGATGAAAACAGAAATTGCATCCGAATTTAATACAAAATGCACATTGCCTACTTACGTACAAAAGGGACTGACACTCTCACTTTCTATGATTTGAGCCTTTCCTGTGGGTCCAGTTCAGATTCCGAGGCTTCACTTCAGTTTACTGCATACCTTGCACCTTCTTATTGACGATGAAACACAGAAATTGCTTCGGAATTAGATTCAAAAGGCACAATGCCGACTCAAGTACAAGAGAACTGACATTTCTAGCTTTCTATGATTTGAACCACTCCTGTGAGTCCAGTTTTAGATTCCGATGCTTCACCTCAGGTTTACAGTATCCCCTTGGACCTTCTTATTGAGGATGAAACACAGAAAATGCATCCGAATTTATTACAAAAGGCACAATACCGACTTAGGTACAAGAGGAGTGACACTCTAACTTTCTATGATTTGATCCTCTCCTGTGAGTCCAGTTTTAGATTCCGATGCTTCACTTCAGGTTTACTGTATCACTTGGACCATCTTATTGACGATGTAACACGGAAATTGCATCGGAATTAAATTCAATAGGCACAATGCCGACTTAAGTAAAAGAGGAGTGACCCTCTCACTTTCTATGATTTGAAACTCACCTGTGAGTCCAGTTTTAAATTCAGATGCTTCACTTCAGGTTTACTGCATACCTTGCACCCTCTAATTGACGATGAAACACAGAAATTGCATCGGAAATAAATTCAAAAGGCACAACGCCGACTTAAGTACAAGAGAACTGACACTCTAACTTTCTATGATTTGAACCTCTGCTGTCAGTCGAGTTTTAGATTACGATGCTTCCAGGTTTACTGTATCCCTCGGACTTTCTTATTGACGATGAAACACAGAAATTGCATCCGAATTTAATACAAATGGCACAATGTCGTCTTAAGTACAAGAGGACTGACACTCTCACTTTCATTGATTTGAACCTCTCCTGTGAGTCCAATTTTATATTCAGATGCTTCACTTCAGGTTTACTGTATAACTTGCACCTTCTTATTGACGATGAAACACAGAAATTGCATCCGAATTTAATACAAAAGGCACAATGCCGACCTAAGGACAAGAGACCGACATTCTAGCTTTCTATGATTTGAACCACTTCCGTGAGTCTAGTATTAGATTTCGATTCTTCACTTCAGGTTTACAGTATCCCTTGGACCTTCTTATTGACGATGAAACACAGAAATTGCATCCGAATTTAATACAAAAGCACAATACCGACTTAGGTACAAGAGGGAGTGACACTCTAACTTTCTATGATTAGATCTTCTCCTGTGAGTCAAGTTTTAGATTCCGATGCTTCACTTCAGGTTTACTGTGTCCACTTGGACCTTCTTATTGACGTTAAAACACAGAAATTGCATCCGAATTTAATACAATGGCACAATGCCCGACTTAAGTACAAGAGGCTTGACACTCTCACTTTCTACGATTTTGAACCTCTCCTGTGAGTCCAGTTTTAGATTCTGATGCTTCACTTCAGGTTTACTGTATCACTGGGACCTTCTTATTGGCGATGAAACACAGAAATTGGCATCCGAATTTAATACAAAAGGCACAATGCCGACATAAGTAAGAGAGGAGTGACACACTAACATTCTATGATTGAACCCCTCCTGCGAGTCCAGTTTTAGATTCCGATGCTTCACTTCAGGTTTACTGTATCCCTTGGACCTTCTTATTGTAGATGAAACACAGAAATTGCATCCGAATTTAATACAAAGGGCACAATACCGACTTAAGTACAGGAGGAGTGACACTCTAACTTTCTATGGTTTGAACCTCTCCTGTGAGTCCAGGTTTACATTCCGATGCTTTCACTTCAGGTTTACCTGTATCCCTTGGACCTTCTTACTGACGATGAAACACAAAAATTGCATCCGAATTAATACAAATTGCAAAATGTCGACTTAAGTACAAGAGGACTGACACTCTCACATTCTATGATTCGAACCTCTCCTGTGAGTCCAGTTTTAGATTCTGATGCCTCACTTCAGGTTAACTGTATACCTTGCACCCTCTCATTGGCGATGAAAACACAGAAATTGCATCCGAAATTTAATACAAAAGGCACAATGCCGACTTAAGTAATAGAGGACTGACACACTAACATTCTATGATTTGAACCCCTCCTCCGAGTCCAATTTTAGATTCCGTTGCTTCACTTCTGGTTTACTGTATCCCTTGGACCTTCTTAGTGACGATGGAACACTGAAATCGCATCCCGAATTTAATTACAAAAAGCACAATGCCGACTTAAGTACAAGAGGACTGACACTCTAACTTCACTATGATTTGAACCTCTCCTGTGAGTCCAGTTTTAGATTTAGATGCTTCACTTCAGATTTACTGTATCCCTTGGACCTTCTTATTGACGATGAAACACAGAAATTGCATCTGAATTTTGATACAGAAGGCACAATGCCGACTGAAGTAAAAACGGACCGACACTCTCACTTTCTTTGATTTGAACCTCTCCTGTGAGTCCAGTTTTATATTCCGATGCTTCACTTCAGGTTCACTGTATACCTTGCACCTGCTTGTTGGACGATGAAACACAGAAATTTGCATCCGAATTTAATACAAAAGGCACAATGCCGACTTAAGTACAAGAGGACTGACACTCTAATTTTCTATGATTTGAACCGCAACCTGTGAGTCCCAGTTTTAGATTCCGATGCTTCACTTCAGGTTTACTGTACCCCTTGGACCTTCTTATTGACC